>NC_084580.2:21562500-21585000 GCF_033978685.3 Nerophis lumbriciformis
TGACTCCTTATTACATCCAGCCATAGAATTATACATTTAAATAAACATGTTTGAAATAATTAATTTTAAATGATCATAATAATTAATTTAAAATGACCATATCTAATTATTAAAATAATTGCTTGTTTATCAACAACTTTAGCATTTTACTCATTACATTTTGAAGCTCTCAGAAGCCAAGTTATGTTATATTAAGATTTACTTATGCAAGTTTGAAGTATCAATTATCTAAACACAGTTTTGTTTGCATATTTTCAGGAGATATATATATATATATATATATATATATATATATATATATATATATATATATATATATAAATAAATATGTGTATGGAATGCTTGACTTGGTGAATTCTAGCTGTCAATATACTCCTCCCCTCTTAACCACGCCCCCCACACCCCCACCTCCCGAAATCAGAGGTGTCAAGGTTGGCAAGTATGATAAAACACGTCCTAGAAGGTCGGAGAAAGTTATACATGTAAACAAACTACGGTGAGTTCAAGGACCGCCAAAATTAGTAGGACAAAACGTCGCTCGCCAAATACTCAAATCAGTGAGGCATGTTTAATATAAACAGTGTGCTTTGTAACAATTAGGGAGGTTTGCGGTCCTTGTTTGTCCTTCTACGGAAACCATATTAAAACAATTTTTCATACATTTTTGAAAAAGCTCCAGAGAGCCACTAGGGCGGCGCTAAAGAGCCGCGGGTTGCCGACCCCTGTACTAGGTCATAAAATCAGTGTCAGTTGAGTCGGTCCATAGATTGCCTGTCGGGATTTTTAATGTCCAGCAGATGTCAGTATTTAGTGACACAGTATCAATACAGTTTTGCAATGTGTCGAAACGCTTCATAAAGCCTCATCAACCCATCACTAGTAGATGCTAACAGCTCCATTCAAAACGAATGCAGCGGCTAGGCTACGCAAAGCTACACAAATGCAACTCACCAATTCCGCAGATAAATCACACTCAAACACTCCCGCGGGACAACCCACGGCTCCGGTAGTCGGCTCCTACAGTTCGACATTATTACATTTCAGTTTAGAAGGCTTAGTTAATTAGTGATGGGTCCGGCAACACCGATGCATCGGCGCATGCGTCGAGCTCATAGAGCAAAACCCTGTGTCGGTGCGCGTACCGCTTTTAGAAAGTCACGTGACCGATCATGAGCTGTTTTGGTCACGTGACCGATACGCGAAATGTGTCGCACTGACGCCTCCTCTGTGCCCTGTGAGCGGCTCTTTTCTACAGCTGGAGAAATAATAACTAAGAAGAGAAATCGTCTAAAATGTAATACGTCGGAAAAACTTTTTTTTTTTTATAAAAATGTGTAAAAAAATAAAATACAAAAAATTCCCAGTCCACAATCATCCACAACACGTTCTCTTAGATGTCCATGTTATGATACATGTTCACATTATTTATTGACTGTATCTAAAAAAGATACAAATATATTTGTATTTAAATGAAGATATGAAATAATCCTAAATGAAATACAATGACTTGGTTTATATTATTGTATATACTAGGGCAGGGGTCACCAACGCGGTGCCCGCGGTCACCAGGTAGCCCGTAAGGACCAGATCAGTCGCCCGCTCGCCTGTTCTAAAAATAGCTCAAAGAGCAGCACTTACCAGTGAGCTGCCTCTATTTTTTAAATTGTATTTATTTACTAGCAAGCTGGTCTCGCTTTGCTCGACATTTTTAATTCTAAAAGAGACAAAACTCAAATAGAATTTGAAAATCCATGAAAATATTTTAAAGACTTGGTCTTCACTTGTTTAAATAAATTCATTTATTTTTTTTTACTTTGCTTCTTATTACTTTTAGAAATACAATTTTAGAGAAAAAATACAACCTTAAAAATGATTTTAGGATTTTTAAACACATATACCTTTTTACCTTTTAAATGTCTTCCTCTTCTTTCCTGACAATTTAAATCAATGTTCAAGTAAAAAAATTTTTTTTTCATTGTAAAGAATAATAAATATTTTAGCTTCTGTTTTTTCGACGAAGAATATTTGTGAAATATTTCTTCAAACTTACTATGATTAAAATTCACAAAAATTATTCTGGCAAATCTAGAAAATCTGTAGAATCAAATTTAAATCTAATTTCAAAGTATTTTGAATTTCTTTTAAAATTTTTGTTCTGGAAAATCTAGAAGAAATACTGATTTGTCTTTGTTAGAAATATAGCTTGGTCCAATTTGTTAAATATTCTGACAAAGTGCAGATTGGATTTTAACCAATTTAAAACATGTCATCAAAATTCTAAAATGTATCTTAATCAGGGAAAATTACTAATGATGTTCCATAAATTCTTTTTTTAATTTTTTCAAAAAGATTAAAATTAGCTAGTTTTTCTCTTCTTTTTGTCGGTTGAATTTTGAATTTTAAAGAGTCGAAATTAAAGATAAACTATGTTTCAAAATGTTATTTGATTTTTTTTCGTGTTTTCTCCTCTTTTAAACCGTTCAATTAAGTGTTTTTTTCATCATTTATTCTCTACAAAAAAACTTCCGTAAAAGGAAAAAAAAATGTATGACGGAATGACAGACAGAAATACCCATTTTTTTAAAATATATAAATGTATTTATTTAGCTATTCTTGTTTAAATCACACTTACGTGTAACTTACAAATGACAATATATTTATTTATTTAAGTGTGTATCAAACTGGTAGCCCTTCACATTAATCAGTACCCAAGAAGTAGTTTTTGGTTTCAAAAAGGTTGGTGACCCCTGTACTAGGGCATCAAATCAGTGTCAGTTGAGTCGGTCCATAGGTTGCCTGTAGGGATTTTTAATGTCCAGCAGATGTCAGTATTTAGTGACACAGTATCGACACAGTATCAATACAGTTTTGCAATGTGTCGAAACGCTTCATGACGCCTCATCAACCCATCACTAGTAGATGCTAACAGCTCCATTCAAAACGAATGCAGCGGCTAGGCTACGCAAAGCTACACAAATGCAACTCACCAATTCCGCAGATAAATCACACTCAAACACTCCCGCGGGACAACCCACGGCTCCGGTAGTCGGCTCCTACAGTTCGACATTATTACATTTCAGTTTAGAAGGCTTAGTTAATAATTAAAGCGTAAAACCGAGTCACATACCTGCAGCAACCTCACACAGCGTGTCCCTCTCACTCTCACCGGTAGCAGCCCACTTCCGGGTTTTATGCTCGTCTGACAGCCGCGTTAGGTCACGTGACCGCGTGACGTAATGACGCACGCAAGGACAGCTGAGACCAGTGGTCCCCAACCACCGGGCCAGTACCGGTCCGCGGACCGATAGGTACCGGGCCGCACAATAAAAAAAAAAAAAAATTGTTTTTATTTTTTATTAAATCAACATAAAAACACAATATGTACACTATATAGCAATGTATATCAATACATGGTGTTTACGTGACGTCACACATCCGGGTTATCCCGGGTCATCCGCCATCTTGGGAGGCAAACAAAACACACCTGGCCTAGTTGACACGCTTCACGATTATTGACAATAGCTTCGAGCAAACACTGGTGAAAGGCGCATAATGGTTATTTCCTGTTGGGTGAATGGATGTACAAATCGACGGGATGGATCAGTGCAGCGAGGATTTTTCAGTATTCCTAAAATTAGACACAACGAAGGAGAACAGACAAGGAAAATCAGCGAGGAGAGACGACGCTTGTGGTTGGCAAGCATCAACAGGAAAGAGGAGCCATCTCAACATTCCAAAATATGTTCTGATCACTTTGTAACAGGTAGGATTACGTCTCAATCTGTTTATTAAACATTTTAGAACGATGTATTGTTTATTTTTTTGTCAATTTGCTATTCTCGAAGCCCTTTATGGGATGGACCACGAAAGCGAAAGCCCCCCCCCCCCCCCCAGGATATATAGCGCCCATCTCAGCCCAGGTTGCTTGTACACGAAATGAGTTGTAGATCTCAATGGATAAAATATTTAGGTATCAACCTTGTCATAAGTTAGATACATTAGAGATGCACTTTTGTTTGGTAATTACATAAGTGTTGCAATGAAATAAATGTTGTTGTTTTTTTTACCCCCAGGCAATCCAGCAGCTTTGTACGACAGGGCTAACCCAGACTGGGCACCAACCCTGAAGCTTTCAGCCAAATTGACACCAAAGAAGTCGGAGAAAAAGAAACAACAATCAACCTACTCAGTCGCTGACCCATCCGTTAATAAACTGGTTGTACGCCTCCAGAGACTTGAATGCCCTCAATTCCTCCATTGTATAGGCACTGGTGTAATTGACGAGGTAGTTCAAAATGTCTATGTACGTTATGGCCGGGAGGCATTTGTGGTCATACGTGAAACTTTGTTTCGGCACTTCGTACGGGTCAACGCCTATGCATTGTGTCTTCTGGTTGTATCTTTCCAACGTCTGGTTGTCCAAGCCTTCTTTATACTTCTTTTTTGCTGGTTTCTCGGCCATTATGCATACGTTTGTGAACGGGTTCGTATATATGAATTTGCTGATGTTGTACCGGTGCGCTTGCCTTTCAAAATGGCGGATCGCGCGGAGCATCATGGGAAATCAGTCGGGCGTGAAAACTATGTATACAGTCTGCAGGGATACAGTCCGTAAGCACACATGATTGTATTTCTTTATTAAAAAATAAAAAAATAAAAAAATCAGGCACTTTGAAGCTTTTTTTAGGGATATTGCGTGATGGGTAACATTTTGAAAAAAACTTGGAAAAATAAAATAAGCCACTGGGAACTGATTTTTAATGGTTTTAACCATTCTGAAATTGTGATAATGTTCCCCTTTAAGGATTTAACAACGCATTTGAAACAATCTGAAAGCTTGCAAGATGTTCAATGTGAGCACCGTTGGTCACACATCATGCATCAAGCCAATAGACCAATTCTTGCCAAACGCGTTCCAGCATTGTGTTTTACAAATTCAAGGACGCAAACGCCTTTTCTGGTTGCGTGAACGCCATTACTGGATCTGAAAAATTAGCATTACAAAAAAGTTAATGAATTTAGTTATAAAATGGTACCAGTTTCGTCTAACTACCATTCATAGTTAAACAGAAACAAGGACTAGAAATGTGGCCAAGACTTCTGGAACACCCATCCATCCATCCATCTTCTTCCGCTTATCCGAGGTCGGGTCGCTGGGGCAACAGTCTAAGCAGGGAAGCCCAGACTTCCCTCTCCCCAGCCACTTCGTCCAGCTCCTCCCGGAAATCCCGAGGCGTTCCCAGGCCAGCCGGGAGACATAGTCTTCCCAGCGTGTCCTGGGTCTTCCCCGTGGCTTCCTACCGGTCGGACGTGCCCTAAACACCTCCCTAGGGAGGCGATCGGGTGGCATCCTGACCAGATGCCCGAACCACCTCATCTGGCTCCTCTCCATGTGGAGGAGCAGCGGCTTTACTTTGAGCTCCCCCCGAATGACAGAGCTTCTCACCCTATCTCTAAGGGAGAGCCCCGCCACCCGGCGGAGGAAACTCATTTCGGCCGCTTGTACCCGTGATCTTGTCCTTTCGGTCATAACCCAAAGCTCATGACCATAGGTGAGGATGGGAATGTAGATCAACCGGTAAATTGAGAGCTTTGCCTTCCGGCTCAGCTCCTTCTTCACCACAACGGATCGATACAGCGTCCGCATTACTGAAGACGCCGCACCGATCCGCCTGTCGATCTCACGATCCACTCTTCCCTCACTTGTGAACAAGACTCCGAGGTACTTGAACTCCTCCACCTGGGGCAGGGTCTCCTCCCCAACCCGGAGATGGCACTCCACCCTTTTCCGGGCGAGAACCATGGACTCGGACTTGGAGGTGCTGGAACACCTTGTATAACAAATTATTTGAAATGTGCTGGAGGTCTTCTGTTTCTCATGGTCTGACCAAGTCCATGTGCACTGTTCTCCTCGCTTTGTTCTTCGTCCACTGCTATCACACTTGTGTCCTGTGAAAAAGCAAAGGCTACAGTGCAGCTGGGAAGTGCACCGGAAGAATAGGGAAAGCTATGCACAAACAGTTCAACTATGCAAACAAAGGATACAGAGTAATGATCCTGCCCCGTTCAACAGTCCATCTCTCAACTTGAGGTAATTTTGTAGCAGCTCAGGTGAAATGAAGGTAAGGAAATGATGGTCAAATGGTCTTTTATTTACATCCGACACCGTGGGTCCAATGCCCAACATAAGAGATAATGAGCAAAATGGCACATTAGGATACATTGTGTACGTTAGTATTGAACATGTGTACGTTTAAGCAAAGTAAACAAACTGAAACAGTTTATTTTGTCTCCCTTTCAACAGGCGCAATTATCCTTTTAACTCTCTTAGTTTCTGTTTCACCTAAAAATACATACTTTCCGAGCACGTTTCCAGTTGCTTTGGGTAAGCACTCCCTTAATTTGGCATAGCTTGCCTCAAAGTTCTAGATTTGCAACATGACCAAGTCGCATCGACCTCATTCTCTCAGCTTCCGTCTGCTCCGTCTTCTTCGCGCTCGCTTTTATAAGCAGCAGTTCATCCTCCGTATATTCAGCTACAAAAAGATAAGGTAGTGTTTGCTCGTTTGTCCAAAAATAGTCATCTTCGTAGTCTGTTACCGAGTCTGCCATGATTAGAATACACTCGCGTTTGTTTCAGGAAGTGGGAACACATTTGTTGCCGGAAGTCGGAAGTGCGCTGCTGTGGAAATGGAAATAAATCGGGGAAGGAAGTCTCGGTATTGATTAAAATGACCATCCATTTTCTACCGCTTGTCCCTTTTGGGGTCGCGGGGGGTGCTGGAGCCTATCTCAGCTGCATTCGGGCGCAAGGCGGGGTACACCCTGGACAAGTCGCCACCTCATCGCAGGGCCAACACAGATAGACAGACAACATTCACACACTAGGGCCAATTTAGTGTTACCAATCAACTTATCCCCAGGTGCGTGTTTTTTGGAGGTGGGAGGAAGCCGGAGTACCCGGAGGGAACCCACGCAGTCACGGGGAGAACATGCAAACTCCACACAGAAAGATCCCGAGCCCGGGATTGAACTCAGGACTACTCAGGACCTTCGTATTGTGAGGCACATGCACTAACCCCTGTACCACCGTGCTGCCTGTTTAAAATGACCAAAATATGGTAAATAATGTACATATTGCTTATTGTTATGAACGGGCCTGTTACGACAGAATGTTGGTAGAGGGTTTTAAAGTTGTTTTAGAGGCTATGAAGGCTACAACATTGACTCTCAATATCAAATCTGTTTTCTGCCATCTTAAAAATATATATATTTTTAAAAGGACATGTGTTCTTGTCTCTCATGATTGTAAACAATAGGGTGAATAAAAAAAAGTGCAGTTCTCCTTTAAGGACATACGCACATTACGTAAGACGTGCATGCGCATTAGTTTTGTGTGTTGATAGCAAATAATAGTGATTTAAATAGCTAACATGAGTTATCAATGCTTATATATTCTACCAATACTGGCTGCAAATAGTTATTTGCTTCTCTTGGCCTGTTTTATTGGATATTTTTTATTCAATATAATTTGTATTTGTGAGGAAAACTGTATATATTTTGTTAATGATGTTCTTGTTATATTTTTTGTTTGAGAAATGTAACGTTGGACAAGTTGCAAATCACTGTGAATCATTTCTAAAAACAATGTATTTTAACACTGTTATCGATTTATTTTTGACTCGTACTTTGTGGGAACCAGACAATGATTTATAATTCATAAAATAAGGTGGACTGGCTGGGTCCTGACTGGCTAATCTGGACCAGAGTCCAGACTTTAGAGAAGCCCTTCAATAGACCTTTCGTCACTATTCAAAGAGAAGTTATTCTCCGGTGTGCGTTTTCATGTGTCTTTGCATATTACTATGGACAGAGAATCTTTTAGCGCACACTGAACAGCTGAACGGTTTTTCTCCTGTGTGCGTTCTCATGTGTCTATGCATGCTCCGTTTGTCACAGAATCTTTTGGTGCACACCGAACAACTGTAAGGTTTTTCTCCTGTGTGCGTTCTCATGTGTCTTTGCATGCTACTATTGACAGAAAATCTTTTGGCGCACGCTGAACAGCTGAAAGGTTTTTCTCCTGTGTGAGTTCTCATGTGTGTTTGAATATTACTCCTGTCATAGAACCTTTTACCACAAACTGTACACTTGAAAGGTTTTTCTCCTGTGTGCGTTCTCATGTGTGTTAGAATGTTACTTCTGTCAGAGAATCGTTTCCCGCAAACCTTACAAGTGAACGGTTTTTCTCCTGTGTGCGTTCTCATGTGGGATTTCATATTACTGGTGAGAGAGAATTTTTTACCACAAACTGAACAACTAAAAGGTTTTTCTCCTGTTTGTGTTCTGATGTGCGATTCCATATTTACATTAACCTGTGACGACGTGTCATCACTATCTGATAGTGGAGCTAAAAGGTTGTCCGCTTGTGATCCTTCAGAGTGGTCTCCATCAGCTTCTGTTGTCATGTGTTGTGTTGAGCTGCTGCTTGGAGGCTCCGCCCTTCTGTTCTCCTCACCTGGACTGTGATGAAGCTGTGAGGACTCAGGTGGTTTCTCTTCATGCTCTTCAGTCTTCACAGAGACAACAGTCAGTGGGAACTTGGTGAGATCAGCCTCCTCCTGCCCTAGAAGACAATCTCCCCCCTGAGTGGTCCAACATTCCTCCTCTTCCTCTTTAACAAAAGTGGGTTGTGGCTCCTCCTCTTCCTCTTTAATACAAGAGGGCTGTGACTCCTTAATGTCCTCTTCAAAATGGCGGGGCTGTGGCTCCTCGTCTTCCTCTTTAAAATGGGGGCGCTGTGGACTCTCCTGCTTTAAAGTGAAGCTCCCCCCCTGCAGTTGAGGAACACGTTCTTCTTGATGTCCAATCAGCTGCTGGATGTCTGCAGAAGACAAACAAAACACATTTTAACTCAGACAAATATTACATAGTACATACAATATAAATAAGGAAGAGAGTAACGTGTAATGTGTGTCATTTTGTGAGTCAAAGTATTTTTTTCTAATATCTGCAGGCTTTGATTCTTCGATTTCAACACATTCACTAAAGTAACTTCCATGCAGGGGCTGGTCTGAGTTGGGTGTAACAGCATCAAATCTCACGGTACGATAGTATCACAGTATTAAGGCCCCTGAAGTAAAATAATTAACTAATATTATGTTTTGCATATGGTGAATGTTTATATTCACATTGGAAAAAGCAAACCACCAAGTTGAATTAAATAGCGGTATTTCAGTTTGAGCACATAATAAGATAAGGCCCCTTAGTTTGATATTCGCAGGTGGAATGGATCACTTCTCGTAGGAAAGAGGCCCTAATTGGGACTTTGGAATGCAAAAGTGATAGCCCTATCCTTGAGAAGAGACTACGTGTTCAGCCCAACGGCAACATTTAAAGGCCTACTGAAACCCACTACTACCGACCACACAGTCTGATAGTTTATATATCAATGATGAAATCTTAACATTGCAACACATGCCAATATGGTAACCATTTTTTCCTGTCTACATGTTGGCCTATTCCACCTAAACCTGAGCCCTGACCTTAATCTATCATGGCATAGTCCTACCGTACTTTAAATATCATGGGAATAGAAAATATAATCTCAGTCCAAACTATCTGGAAACATTCAATGTATTTGTCATTATATAAGTACTTTTCTCCCATTTTGGGGGAATTGTCGTGGCTTGCCAAAAGGAACTATGTTTTAATAGGCGGTGTTTTATGGAGTATCTCCATCAACAATTCTTCTTTAGAGCTCAGCTTCCACATTCACTTAGAGACCATCTACAACACGCTGAAGGAAAGTCAGTCACCTTTATGTTCTTTTAATAAATCAATTTGTTGTTTGTCTCTGTATTGTGCAATCGTATGTGCATATTGCTGATTTTGTACTTTTTCTTTGTGTGTTTCTTTTGTAGCTGTATGTAGAAACGGAGCTGCTAAAGTGGCAGCTGCTTGCATTAGATTTGTGCTCTTTTATATGTCTTTTATGTGTACAGACAAGGAAGTTGGCCTTGGTGGAGGAAAGCACAATGACAGAAACTGTAACCACCGCTGATAAAACTAAATGGTTCATTATTGGAGTGTTTTCGGCTGTCAGAATTGAGCCAACAGAGGGAAACATCTGCAGTACCACAATCTGCACTATGTTGTTAAAAAACAGTGAGTACGGACACAACAATTGTATAAAAAGAGAAAAGGCCATTTTGGATTGGAAGCGCATAACTAGGGATGTCCCGATTCAGGTTTTTGCACTTCCGATCCGATACCGATACTGACCGATACCGATACTGACCGATACTGGCCTATCCGAGCATGTAATAAGGTTTAAAGTTATTTAGCCTACTTAGTTGTCAGAATCATGTTGAAAAGGGTTTTAGTACTCTTGATAACAACTAGCCAGCTGAATTAGGTGAGTTTGAATAATACACAATGGTTGGTAACAAGAAACTGACCTGTTTATTCAAGGATAAACACAAAATAGACAAAATTATACACGACAAACAGAAATGGCATCATTGAAACAAGGGCTGGGCGATATGGCCTTTTTTTAATATTGCGATATTTTAAGGCCATATTGCGATACACAATACCGGTATATATCTCGATATTTTGCCTTAGCCTTGAATGAACACTTGATGCATATAATCACAGCAGTATGATGATTCTATGTGTTTTGCTTGATTGATTGAGACTTTTATTAGTAGGTTGCACAGTGAAGTACATATTCCGTACAATTGACCACTAAATGGTAACACCCCAATAAGTTTTTCAACTTGTTTAAGTCGGGGTCCACTTAAATTGATTCATGATATACTATCAGATATATACTATCATCATAATACAGTCATCACACAAGATAATCACATTGAATTATTTACATTATTTATAATCCAGGGTGTGGAGGGGGGCGTCGGATGTAAGTGTCAAAAAGACAGCCAAAAGAGTTTGATATGAGAATAAATCTAAAGTTAAAATATAGGGTAGAAATGCATCCATTTGCAGGAAATGTAGTCTTGATTTTCAACATTTTCTTTTAAGGCTTGCATGTCTACATTAAAACATTCTTCTTCATACTGCATTAATATATGCTACTTTTAAACGTTCATGCAGAGAAGGAAATCACAACTAAAAAAATCACTAATATTTTCATACGGTGTTGATCTGGAAATTTTTGCCTCTGCATTTTGATGGTGTGGACGTGTGGCACCGAATGGAGATAAGCGTCTCGACAGACGTTACAATATTTGAACAATGATGACGAAAACTGTCTTCTCTGTAGTGTCCGTGTGTCGAAAATTGTTATGCGCTTATTTTTTTATTTGATTTTTATACAGTGCGCAATTTTTATACAGTGCGCACCTTAGAGGGAGCGTTGGTCACACAGCTGCGCTAGCATCACAGCTAACGTTAGCCATGCTGCTACCTCTCTGCTCGGGGAGGACATATACGTATGTGACGTATGACGTGACAGATGTGACGTGACAGATGTGACGTGACAGTATGTGACGTGTGTAAGAAGGTGCGCTTGCTGTCTGTGAGAAGCACAGACACAGAAAAGAGTGAGAAGAGCCTGTCGTGTAATGCCAGCAGCTAAAAGCAACTGCGTTAGAATCCACAGACCTGTGGATGTGTTGAAGGTGTGCTGGAAAATGCGGAACGGAAATTATAGGGAGCAGCAGAAAAGTGGAATGTACTATTTAAATAGGTGCGTTGGAAAACACGGAGCAGAGGTTTTTTTTTTAAACTGGATCAGCATTTTCCCATGCCTTGCCTATACGCATTTTTTTGCAAATATCGGCGGCCGATCCGATCCAAATATCGGATCGGGACATCCCTACGCATAACATTCACATTTGTTCAGCTCATTTTGTATCTGGTATTTATTTCACCTCTTTTATATTGTCACCTGCTTTAAGTCAATTGTTTGCAAATATATTACTAATATACTAGATCTTTCTGTATGGAGTTTGCATGTTCTCCCCGTGACTTTGTGGGTTCCCTCCGGGTACTGCGGCTTCCTCCCACCTCCAAAGACATGCACCTGGGGATAGGTTGATTGGCGACACTAGATGGTCCCTAGTGTGTGAATGTTGTCTGTCTATCTGTGTTGGCCCTGCGATGAGGTGGCGACTTGTCCAGGGTGTACCCCGCCTTCCGCCCAAAATACAGCTGAGATAGGCTCCAGCACCCCCCGCGACTCCAAAAGGAACAAGCGGTAGAAAATGGATGGATGGATGGTTATTACGATAGCATGAAAAGACGATGTTCGCACACCTTCTTTGCTTTCAGGGTCCTCACTCAAACATTAAGTGATTGTAACCTTTATAGCTATTAATGTCATTTATTGATGTATAAACTTGTAGACAATATTAGGTAATTTACAGTGTCTGTGTTATTACCCCTGTATATTTCTCAGGGATTCCCGCAGCGCCTAAACTAACGCCTTAACAAGCTGCTCCGCTTCATTCTGCCTCCCCTGTCAGTACGTCTCTGACATTATGTTAAATGAAGAGTTTCTGTCTCTGATGGTTGATATAATAATGTAAGTGCATCATAAAGCCTACATGAACTCCATGGTGTTCAGGGATGAATAGTCTCTCCTATTGCTATTGTACTACTTTTTCAGCTATAGTTAAAGTTAAAGTTAAAGTACCAATGATTGTCACACACACACTAGGTGTGGCGAAATTATTATCTGCATTTGACCCATCACCCTTGATCACCCCCTGGGAGGTGAGGGGAGCAGTGGGCAGCAGCGGTGGCTGCGCCCGGGAATCATTTTGGTGATTTAACCCCCAATTCCAACCCTTGATGCTGAGTGCCAAGCATGGAGGTAATGGGTCCCATTTTTATAGTCTTTGGTATGATATTAATCATTAGTAATGTAGCAGCATAGTTTTGAATGGCAGGGTCCCTGCTATCACATGTTGATAAAAACATAACATTTACATAATAAAAATCAACTACAGGCTTCCCAAATGCTGTAATAAATTAAGCATGATGAGTTGAGCATATGGCTCCACTTTTAACTATTTTTTTCAAATGCTTAATCACTTACTTAGAGCAGGTCATTAATTTGACTTAGTAAGTCATTATTTTGACTCAGTAAGTCATTAATTTGTCATTATTTTGACTTAGTAAATTACTAAGTCAAAATATTGACTTACTAAGTCATAATAATGACATACTTAGTATCTCAGGTAACTAGGACTGTTTTGTTTTTACTTTACGAAAAAGATATGGAGATATATATCGTATATCGCCATTCAGCAAATGGGTGTTATTTTGAAATGCTAAATATTGTTATATTTATTGTTATTTTTTAATAAATATGTGTTCAATCAGTAATCAGAGTCTGTAGTCTATTGCGTCCGCCTGTCCCGGGCGACGCCCCCTGTCCCTAACTAACTGTGGTCGAATTCGCTCACTGCAGGTGTTGCATTGAAAGTGTATTTCCTTATGCTTCGTGCCTTGAACTGGAAGTATTTAAGTTCTGTCATCTAATCGTTGATAGCTTTTCTTCTTGTATGGTTTCTTCATTCATCTCACTTCCAAACGAAGCCTTTGTAACCGGTTTCGAATTAAGTTTATTTTTGTTTACATACCAAATAATATATCATGATACAAATCGTTATCGCAACAGGCTGCAACAAATATCGCAATATTGATTTTAGACCATATTGCCCTTCTCTACATCTCATATGGCTCTTCTTCTGCAATTAGGGGCACTTTACCCACGTAACACTCCTTTTGAAGGTTAACTTGAACCGTGTACAGTTGTGCAGGTGTTTTAGTATCTGTGGAGGGAGATGTTGTCAGCGCTGCCTGCAAGAGCAAAGGTCACCGCCTCTGTCCATGGTGCTGAGGACAGAGTACCATCAGACGGGGGGCGTGGCAGTGCTGACGGCGAGACACAGCTGGCAGGTGATTAGATTTCACAGGTGGTAAACATCTGTTGTCTTTAACAGTAAGCGGTCGGGAGCAGGAGGTGGAGAGAGGATACGGACGTGACTGGAAAGCCACGTCCTACTGGAGAGAAAAATTTGTAAAACAATTGATCATTAAAACTTGGTTAAACCTGCACGCTTGGCTCCTGTGCCGTGTCTGATAGTGGGACTGCTAGGAAGCGACTTCCACAGCATCATTTGACACAGACGTGTCCAAGATTTTCTAATTACATTATGTTTCCATTCCCTTTCACCACAATGTTTACAAACGCTGTCCTCCACGATGGCTTGAGTTGTGACACTGGTGAAAACATTTTCTTTGTTTCTGTTCACTGCCTTCAATCATGCATTCAATGATTTGTTCTACAGCCACAAATGGTTGAACTTGCACTTTTACACAAATAACTCTGCTTTGCTGTGGACTTTCGTAATATTTGCTGCTAGCTAAACTCTGCTGTAACTTGTCGGGCTGTACAGCGAATTACTTTTTGCATTTATTTTAAATACAAATATTCTTAATAGAATATTTGAGACGTTTCAAGGATGTAGTTAAACATTTTTTGATGATATTTTAATATCATTTAAGGAATTCTAATGCCTCAAACTGAAATGATTAGATTTAAGACTTTAAGTCTATGAGCATGAACTGATGAAGCCTACTTGGATGAGAGGACAAACGTCTTCTAAGACAAAGTGAACAGTCCAGTTGTGATGGATTGAATGCCCTGAGAATAAAATGATATGTGCTTACTTGGACTGTGATGAAGCTGTGAGGACTCAGGTGGTTTGTCTTCATGCTCTTCAGTCTTCACAGAGACAACAGTCAGTGGAAACTTAGTGAGATCAGCCTCCTCCTGCCCTAGAAGACACTCTCCCTCCCGAGTGATCCGACATTCCTCCTCTTCCTCTTTAATGTGGATGGGCTGTGGATCCTCCTCTTCCTCTTTAATGTGGGGGGGCTGCTGGAGTTCTGTTGGGTAAATAAGTAAACAAGATTAGGAGAGAATAGAAACACTTTTTGACGGACACTGTTAACACAACGACATATTTTGTGTTCTTTTGTCTGTTGTCCAATATAAACGGGAAATACTTCCTTTTGTCCCAGCCACTAAAATTACTTAATTACTTGGAAATTTGAGGGTGGGCAATTTGAAAAGACTGCATTGATATATAATGTAGGAACCGGGCAGCACGGTGGAAGAAGGGTTAGTGCGTCTGCCTCACAATACGAAGGTCCAGTAGTCGTGAGTTCAATCCCGGGCTCGGGATCTTTCTGTGTGGAGTTTGCATGTTCTCCCCGTGACTGCGTGGGTTCCCTCCGGGTACTCCAGCTTCCTCCCACCTCCAAAGACACGCACCTGGGCATAGGTTGATTGGCAACATTAAATTGGCCTGAGTGTGTGAATGTGAGTGTGAATGTTGTCTGTCTATCTGTGTTGGCCCTGCGATGAGGTGGCGACTTGTCCAGGGTGTACCCCGCCTTCCGCCCGATTGTAGCTGAGATAGGCTCCAGCGCCCCCGCGACCCCGAAGGGAATAAGTGGTAGAAAATGGATGGATGTAGGAACCAGAATATTAATAACAGAAAGAAACAACCCTTTTGTGTGAATGAATGTAAATGGGAGAGGAAGGTTTTTTGGGTTGGTGCACTAATTGTAAGTGTATCTTGTGTTTTTTTATATTGATTTAATTAAAACAAAAAAACAAACAAAAAAAAACCCCGATACCGATAGTAAAAAAAACGATATCGATCATTTTCGATATTACATTTTAACGCATTTATCGGCCGATATCGGCAGGCCGATATTATTGGACAGCCCTAGTAATGTCTATTGTTGAAATGTACGGCAGTGAAAATTAATTTCCCCAAGGGGACCAATAAATCTAAATCTTACCATGAATTGATTTACGTTACCATGAATTGATTTAAGTGGACCCCGACTTAAACAAGTTGAAAAACGTATTGGGGTGTTACCATTTAGTGGTCAATTGTACAGAATATGTACTGTGCTGTGCAATCTACTAATACAAGTTTCAATCAATCAATCAATCAATTGATGAGTATAAGCCAGGGGTCGGCAACCCAAAATGTTGAAAGAGCCATATTGGACCATAAATACAAAAACAAATCTGTCTGGAGCCGCAAAAAATTTAAAGACATACTACATACAGATAGTGTGTCATGGAATTAAGAGGACTTAAAGGAAACTAAATGAGCTCAAATATAGCTACAAATGAGGCATAATGATGCAATATGTACCGTATTTTCCGCACTATAAGGCGCACCTAAAAACCACAATTTTTCTCAAAAGCTGACAGTGCGCCTAATAACCCGGTGCGCTTTATTACGATTCATTTTCATAAAGTTTCGGTCTCGCAACTTCGGTAAACAGCCGCCATCTTTTTTCCCGGTAGAACAGGAAGCGCTTCTTCTTCTACGCAAGCAACCGCCAAGGAAAGCACTCGCCCCCATAGAACAGGAAGCGCTTCACCCGCCCCCATAGAACAGGAAGCGCTTCACCCGCCCCCGGAAGAAGAAGAAAAAACGCGCGGATATCACCGTACGTTTCATTTCCTGTTTACATCTGTAAAGACCACAAAATGGCTCCTACAAAACGATCCGGTTCATAAAAAGACGCAATCTCTCCATCCGCACACGGATTACTACCGTATTTCACAGCAACTGAACCGCACTGTGGAACGGGAGCACGTACGGTGAATATTCGCTCCACAGGGAATGAGAAGTCATCCTTCACTGTGGTTCTAGCTTGCCATGCTAACTTCCACCCATCCAAAAGAGACCTTTCCAGCCGGCGTCATCATAAAAGCTAACTCGAAGGGATGGATGGATGAAGAAAAGATGAGCGAGTGGTTAAGGGAAGTTTACGCGAAGAGGCCGGGTGGCTTTTTTCACACAGCTCCGAAGGCGAACACACCTTCACTAAGACGGGCAGATAGCGCCGGTCGACATACGCCAACATCTGCCAGTGGATCGTAAATGCCTGGGCAGATAGTTTCGGTCACAACTGTGGTCCGAGCTTTCCGGAAGGCAGGATTCACAGAACTGCTGGACAACAGTGACACTGACTCCGGTGACTTCGACGAGACGGAACCGGCCATTTTGGATCCCGTATTCGCCCAACTTTTCAATTCGGACACCGAAGACGAAGAATTCGAAGGATTTACGAATGAAGAATAACTTCAGAAGGTGAGCGCTATGTTTATTTTGTGTGTTGTGACATTAACGTTCGAGCAACATTATGTTGCTATTGTTCTACACCATTTTGAATTTTACTATGTTTGTGATTGCACATTTGCGTACATTTTGGGACAGAGTTGTTAGAACGCTGGTTTTCAATATATTATTAAAGTTTGACTGAACTATCTGACTGTTTTTTTGACATTCACTTTAGCGCAGCGTTTTTTTGACATTCACTTTAGCGCAGCGTAGGCGCGGCTTTTAGTCCGGGGCGGCTTATTGGTGGACAAAATTATGAAATATGTAATTCATAGAAGGTGCGGCTAATAATCCGGTGCGCCTTATAGTGCGGAAAATACGGTACATATAGCTAGCCTAAATAGCATGTTAGCATCGATTAGCTTGCAGTCATGCAGTGACCAAATATGTCTGATTAGCACTCCACACAAGTCAATAACATCAACAAAACTCACCTTTCATGCACAACCTTAAAAGTTTGGTGGACAAAATGAGACAGAAAAATAAGTGGCATAAAACACGTCCTAGAAAGTCGGAGAAAGTTATACATGTAAACAAACTACGGTGAGTTCAAGGACCGCCAAAATTAGTAGGACAAAACGGTGCTCGCCAAATACTCGAATCAGTGAAGCATGTTTAATATAAACAGTGTGCTTTGTAACAATTAGGGAGGTTTGTGTCATGTTTGTCCTCCTACAGAAACAATATTAAAACAAAAATAGATTTTTTTCCCCCATCTTTTTCCATTTTTCATACATTTTTGAAAAAGCTCCAGAGAGCCACTAGGGCGGCGCTAGAGAGCCGCATGCGGCTCGAGAGCCGCGGGTTGCCGACCCCTGGTATAAGCAAACACACGAGAGTGAGAGGTAAACAAACCTGTTCTGTGTAACACAATTTGATGTTTGTTGACAACAGCGTCCAGTAGTTGATGTTGTCGCTCCTTCTCCTCTTTTGTTGGACAACGTTCTTCCTCCGCGTAGTCTGCTATCGTTCTTTCGCACATTTTTCACGCAATCACAACACTTTACACTCACATTTGATCTCTACTTAGCGATGTGTTGACGACTTCCGCGTCTCTTTGTTAGCAGCTAACAAGCTAAGCTAACTAGCATGCTAAGCTAACACGAGGAGCTTCGAAGTGCGCTCAAGCTAAGGTATCAGAATACAAATAATTATGAACGATGTACGCACTGGTTAAAACACAGAAGTGTTATATACACAATAATGTATTCTCCATCAAACGCAACCTTGTCTTCTTGTTATGGTTTTACGGCGGACGGATGGAACGCCATCTTGTTTTTTTTCCTTCACACGCGATGTTGTCAGATCTCGCGAGAGAAACAAGCAACCGGTGTTACGCCAAAATGTGGTTGCCTGCCAAAAAATGGATTTCCTGTCGCGGGAGCACGCAGCGCTCGCTAAACCTGCATTTCTTGGTTTCGTGTGTCCACAGCGGATTACTTGGTGTAAGACAAACACTTTATCTTCCTGGTTTTTTTATTTTAATTTAATTTTATTTTATTTTATTTTTTTCAAGCAATGACAAAGAAGTACAAGTTGACAAAACATAATAATATAAATTCATATAGTGCATTATTGTCCAGTTTCGCCTGAAAGGGAGTGGGAAGAAGATAATTTATTTAATCCCACCCCCAGTTCTCCATTCAGTGATTATTCACATGAGTTTCCCTCTTACTTTGTTCAAGGATTATAATACAGATGTTGTATCATAGTGGCATTACCACAGGTAACAAGAATTATTACACTGTAACAATAATTTGTATCAACAATGTAGGAATAATGAATATACCAACAATGGTAATTAACAAAATACCAACAATGGTAATAGACAACATAGCAATAATGGTAATAGACAACATAGCAATAATGGTAATAGGCAACATAGCAATAATGGTAATAGGCAACATAGTAATAATAGTAATAGACAACATAGCAATAATGGTAATCTCTGTCGTAGCATAGCTTTCGTCGGTAAAGTGTGCGGAACAAACGACTGACCATTTCGTCGGCTTTCCCCACAGCCTCGTATTTTGAACAAATTTTGTCCAATTTCTTGCCACTTTACTTGTACTTTTTTTTTTCCATCCATCCATCCATCCATCCATCCATCCATCTTCCTCCGCCTATCCGAGGCCGGGTCGCGGGGGCAGCAGCCTAAGCAGGGAAGCCCAGACTTCCCTCTCTCCAGCCACTTCGTCCAGCTCCTCCCGGGGGATCCCGAGGCGTTCCCAGGCCAGCCGGGAGACATAGTCTTCCCAACGTGTCCTGGGTCTTCCTCGTGGCCTCCTACCGGTCGGACATGCCCTAAACACCTCCTTAGGGAGGCGCTCGGGTGGCATCCTGACCAGATGCCCGAACCACCTCATCTGGCTCCTCTCGATGTGGAGGAGCAGCGGCTTTACTTTGAGCTCCCCCCGGATGACAGAGCTTCTCACCCTATCTCTAAGGGAGAGCCCCGCCACCCGGCGGAGGAAACTCATTTCGGCCGCTTGTACCCGTGATCTTGTCCTTTCGGTCATAACCCAAAGCTCATGACCATAGGTGAGGATGGGAACGTAGATCGACCGGTAAATCGAGAGCTTTGCCTTCCGGCTCAGCTCCTTCTTCACCACAACGGATCGATACAGCGTCCGCATTACTGAAGATGCCGCACCGATCCGCCTGTCGATCTCACGATCCACTCTTCCCTCACTCGTGAACAAGACTCCGAGGTACTTGAACTCCTCCACTTGGGGCAAGATCTCCTCCCCAACCCGGAGATGGCACTCCACCCTTTTCCGGGCGAGAACCATGGACTCGGACTTGGAGGTGCTGATTCTCATCCCAGTCGCTTCACACTCAGCTGCGAACCGATCCAGTGAGAGCTGAAGATCCTGGCCAGATGAAGCCATCAGGACCAAATCATCTGCAAAAAGCAGAGACCTAATCCTGCAGCCACCAAACCGGATCCCCTCAACGCCTTGACTGCGCCTAGAAATTCTGTCCATAAAAGTTATGAACAGAATCGGTGACAAAGGGCAGCCTTGGCGGAGTCCAACCCTCACCGGAAACGTGTCCGACTTACTGCCGGCAATGCGAACCAAGCTCTGACACTGATCATACAGGGAGTGGACCGCCACAATCAGACAGTCCGAAACCCCATACTCTCTGAGCACTCCCCACAGGACTTCCCGAGGGACACGGTCGAATGCCTTCTCCAAGTCCACAAAGCACATGTAGACTGGTTGGGCAAACTCCCATGCACCCTCAAGGACCCTGCCGAGAGTATAGAGCTGGTCCACAGTTCCACGACCAGGACGAAAACCACACTGTTCCTCCTGAATTTTTTTTTCATGTATATATTCATTTCACACCATATTCATTGCATTTTTTATATTTTTATATATTTGCACATTGTTTTTCTAGCATGCACACATCGCACTGTATGGAATGGCCTCAATCTCGTTACCTTGCGTAATGACAATAAAGCTGATTCTGATTCTGATTCTGAATCTGTCCCTGTACGTGTTGTTACACCCTCCGACAACACACCGACGAAAGTGAGAAAATGGCGGATTGCTTCCCGTTGTGACGTCATCGCTCCGAGAGCGAATAATAGAAAGGCGTTTAATTCGCCAAAATTCACCCATTTAGAGTTCGGAAATGGGTTAAAAAAAAGGTCTTTTTTCTGCAACATCAAGGTATATATTGACGCTTACATAGGTCTGGTGATAATGTTCCCCTTCAAATATTAGCAGTGTTAGTACACAACTAAAAATATTAGTAAGAATGAATAATAAATGTTAACTGTTGCGTGGATATTGTTTTCCAGGATGTGTAACTAAGAAACATATTTACATGTTTGCTTTTGAAGTGATTTGGGGTTTGTTTGATTGTCATTTAGTTGGAATCATAACAAAACAAGTATAGTCAGATAATAATGAAACTTTCAGGACATGCCAGAAATGGGATAAGGAACAAGTGATTAAATTTTGGTGTTGATCCTGATCATCATTTGGATTCAGACTTTTTTTGAAGGATTCTTTACTACTAGTGCAGGGGTCGGCAACCTTTACCAGTCAAAGAGCCATTTTGACCAGTTTCACAAATTATAGGAAACAATGGGAGCCGCAAATATTTTTTTGAAATAACACTGCATACGAAGTTTTTTTTTTTGCTTTGTGTTATGTATAACCAGGGGTCTCAGACACGCTGCCCACACCTTTATGTGGAATTTGAAAGCTGGTGCGGCACGCGGGTTTAAATTGAATGGCGCTTGACAGCGTCATGCGTGCCGTGATGATACAGCATATAGCACCCACTACAGTCAGCGTGCCTGATCAGCCTCGCGTTGTATGGGGCTACCGCTTCGCTCACGTAGGTGACAGCAAGGCATACTTACTCAACAACCACACAGCTCACACTGATGGTGGCGGTATAAAACAAAAAACTTTAACACTCTTACTAATAATGCGCCACACTGTGAACCCACACCAAACAAGAATGACAAACTAATTTCGGGAGAACATCTGCACCGTAACACAACATTAAACACAACAGGACAAATACCCAGAATCCCATGCAGCCCTAACTCTTCCGGGATACATTATACACCCCCGCTACCAAATCCCGCCCACCTCAACCGACGCACAGAGAGGGGGGGGGGGGGGGGGGGGGGGGGGGTGTTGATGTGTGAGGGAGCAGGGTTGGGGTGGGGGCGGGGTTTGGTGGTAGCAGGGGTGTATAATGTAGCCCGGAAGAGTCAGGGCTGTATGGGATTCTGGGTGTTTGTTCTGTTGTGTTTATGCTGTGTTAAGGTGCAGATGTTCTCCCGAAATGTGTTTGTCATTCTTGTTTGATTTTGGTTCAAAGTGTGGCGCATTATCAGTAAGAGTGTTAAAGTTGTTTTATATGACCACCGTCAGTGTAACCTGTGTGGCTGTTGACTAAGTATGCCTTGCTGTCACGTACGTGTGCAAGCAGAAGATGTATGTTGTATAACAAGTGTTGGGCTGGCATTCTTTAATACAGACTGTAGAGGGCGCCAAATGTTGTACCATCATGGCACGCCCTTATTACACGCCCTTATTATAGCCGTAAGGGTGAAAGTCGGTGAATATTAATCCCGGGAGTTTTCTGCGAGAGGCACTGAAATCCGGAAGTCTCACGGGAAAATTGGGGGGTTCAGCAAGTAAGCTGCTGAGCCGCATCAGAGTGATCAAAGAGCCGCATGCGGCTCCGGAGCCGCGGGTTGCCAACCCCTGTACTAGGAGATTTGGCCTGGTGGAGGTCTGCGGAGCACTTTTCTATTTTACTGCTGCTGCTCTCA
>NC_084580.2:21590000-21802500 GCF_033978685.3 Nerophis lumbriciformis
CTACCCTCCGTCGCCTGCGTCTCAATTTCCCCTGGATCTCCCTCTGGACTCCGACTGCTTCCTTCGTTCCTCGACCTCTTGCTCGCCCCTGGATTCTGACGCCTCGCTCTCGCCCCGGATCAGCTGCCTGCCCCCTGGACTTCCGCGTATCTCGTTCAACACGTTGGTAACACTCACTTCAGTTAAATTCTACACATAGTCTTACACCATTCCCTTTTGTATTCTAGTTCACACTCCATTTCCTTAGTTTAGTAATATTGTTTATTATTATTTATATATATATATATGTTGACTATATATATATAATAAATAATTGTATATACCGCCCCCTGGTGTCTGTTTGCCGTCACCCCCTCTCAGTAAACATAACAGTAAGTTCCCGCCACGATCCTTGGGTCCACTGGTCCTTTATTGATCTCGCTCTGATCAGTCGCAGGTGTGCAGATTGCCAGCGAGTGATTGCAGCTGGTGGCTGCAGCAGGGCGGAGACGCGCGCGGCGCGTCCCTGGATGTGCGCACCAGTGGGCGTGTCCCGAGGTGCGCACAGACGGATGAGCGGCGTTGGCAGGAGCCTGAGCCGTAACAATCTTATAATAATAAAACAGCTATTAATGTAACAATACAATAAAACCAAAATATTTAATGATGTTTTTTTCATTATTTTAACAATAGGCTTATGTATATTACTTTATATAGATTCTACAAGAAACACAAAACTTAAAAAATAAATGATTTACAATTGCACACACAAGGTTTTGTGCAGCTTCACTCATTGTAAAGGAAGATAATGTGCTTCGTACACCTGCAGGACCGCAAGCAAGGTCGCAGAGACAATGCGGGCTGGAATTTGAGTGATGTGGGCATTTTCTATATGAACAAGTGGAATGGATTGGATACCGCCCCTTTCGTGCGGTATTAATTAATATATAATACTTACGCTACGAAGTGAGGGGAAACTGAGTGAATAATAACAGGTTATATGATTATTTCTTTAAACTCATATTCGGGCCACTTTATAATGAATATGTCGGCATTTATTTGTAAAAAAAAACAAAAAAACCACCAAATTATTTAGGGGGGCTTAAGAATATTTTAGGGGGGCTTGAGCCCCCCTAAAATAGGCCTAACAACGCCAATGTTAATTAATATTAGTGAAATGGTTTCAACAATAATGTTGATTTAAAGTACAGACATTTAACAGTATTATATATTAATTAATATTTTTTGCACGTTACCACGAAGACAGAAGTTCCCAGCAGCGGCCCTAACACTCCGCCTGGAATTTTTCGAAGCCTGCTGGTGTTTGACATAAGTCCCCTGGGAAAGATAAAGACAAATGTCATTCAGTGACACCACCATTTTCAGGAGATTTGGATTCTATCGATCGCTGTCAATGACGTAAGAGGAAATGACCCCGGAAGTAAATGTTTTTATGCTCTTTTTGTCAGAAAGTGTACAAACATTTATTTTATTTTTTTTATTTTTTATTATTCAATCTCTAAATCAACTTCAGGTCTATATGTCAATATAAAGTAAAAAATAAAAACGAATGAAAATGTTTTTTTGTTTTTTTTGCTATTTTAGGCAAAAACTAAAATATGTAAAAAAAAAAAAAAAATACTCAAAGTGAAGCATTTGATGTGAAGTAATTTTAAACCTCAAATAGGTCAATAATTCATGACAACATTGATGTAAATTAATTTTTTTTTTAGCAATAACAGTTTTAAAAGAAAATCCCACTAAAATTCTTCATAAAAGTGTACATTTTAATTTTTGTTTTAAACATTAAAGTCTCTAAATCACCTTCAAATCTATTCATCGATTATACGTTTTTTATATTATTTTGTTAATATAGAATTTTTTGTTTTTTGCCCTTTTTTGTCAAGAATTGCTAAAAAAATAAGGCATAACACCTAAATCTCTAAATCAACTTCAAGTCTATCTGTAAAAATACATAAAGTAATATATAAATAAAGTATATTTTATAAACTAACATAAAAACAAATGAAAATGATGTTTTTTTCGCCATTTTTGCCAGAGAAAACACTGTTTTTTTACGGCAAAAAAAAAAAAGTGTCACAAAAAAAAAAGTCTCAAAGTGGAATATTAGATGTGAAGCAATTAGAGTTTTGAATATTTCAATAATTCATAACACCTTTGTTTTGAATACATTATTATTTTTAGCGCAATGACAGTTTTAAAATAAATCTTCATAAATGTGTTTTAAAAAAGTCATACATTTGTATTTGTACTTAAAACACTGGAGTCCAAATCTCTAAATAAACTTCAGGTCTATCTGTCAGTATAAAGTAAAAAATAAAAACGAATGAAAATGTTTTTTTGTTTTTTTTGCTATTTTAGGCAAAAACTAAAATATGTAAAAAAAAAAAAATACTCAAAGTGAAGCATTTGATGTGAAGTAATTTTAAACCTCAAATAGGTCAATAATTCATAACAACATTGATGTAAATTAATTTTTTTTTATTTTAGCAATAACAGTTTTAAAAGAAAATCCCACTAAAATTCTTCATAAAAGTGTACATTTTAATTTTTGTTTTAAACATTAAAGTCTCTAAATTAACTTCAAATCTATTCATCGATTATAAGTTTTTTATATTATTTTGTTAATATAGAATTTTTTGTTTTTTGCCCTTTTTTGTCAAGAATTGCTAAAAAAAAAATAAGGCATAACACCTAAATCTCTAAATCAACTTCAAGTCTATC
Organism: Nerophis lumbriciformis; assembly: GCF_033978685.3. NCBI lineage: Eukaryota > Metazoa > Chordata > Actinopteri > Syngnathiformes > Syngnathidae > Nerophis > Nerophis lumbriciformis. The sequence goes on from NC_084580.2 coordinate 21,592,725, forward strand.
TGTAAAAATACATAAAGTAATATATAAATAAAGTATATTTTATAAACTAACATAATGTCGTGACTTGGTCCTGGGTGTGTGCTTTTCCGGAATGCAACGGAAAGTTGGCTCGGGCGAGACGGGAATGTAAATACATGATTTATTTAAACACTATAACTACAAAAAAGTACAAACAAAAAGCGCGCACAGTGGCGGAGAACAAACTATGAAACCAAAAGATTATAGCATTAATAAACAAAACTTACTTGGCATGGACTAAAAGGAGCAGCATGAACGATGGACATGAAATCAAGTGTCAGAAATGTGCAGAGCATAATTGTGGGATGTCACCAGAAAGACAAACTGAAAACAATGAACTTAAATACTACAGACATGATTAACGAAAACAGATGCGTGACTCAAAAGGTGAAACAGGTGCGTGACGTGACAGGTGAAAACTAATGGTTGCTATGGTGACAAAACAAAAGTGCACAAAAAGTCCAAAAACAAAACCGTACATGACCAAAACAAAAACATGATCACACAGACATGACAGAATCCCCCCTTACGGACAGATCCCAGATGTCCAAAAAGAAAAGAAAAAATAACAAGAGTCATGGGAGGGCGGAAGGGGGACATGGCGGTGGGTCGCCAGACCAAGTGGCCCCGAATCCACCGAGGCATAGTCATGTGGCGGCGGCGAGTGGAACGCCGCTGCAGCAGGCGAGGTGGTGGACCCGGCACGGGCCACATCCGTGGCCGACTGGGAGGTGGGCGCACTTGGCGTGGCGGGCGACCAGGTAGCGGCCATATCCGTGGCCGTTTTTTTCGCCATTTTTGCCAGAGAAAACACTGTTTTTTTACGGCAAAAAAAAAAAGTGTAACAAAAAAAAAAGTCTCAAAGTGGAATATTAGATGTGAAGTAATTAGAGTTTTGAATATTTCAATAATTCATAACACCATTGGTTTGAATACATTTTTATTTTTAGCGCAATGACAGTTTTAAAATAAATCTTCATAAAAGTGTTTTAAAAAAGTCATACATTTGTATTTTTACTTAAAACACTGGAGTCCAAATCTCTAAAGAACCTTCAGGTCTATCTGTCAGTATAAAGTAAAAAATAAAAACGAATGAAAATGTTTTTGTTTTTTTGCTAATTTAGGCAAAAACTAAAATATGTAAAAAAAAATAAAATACTCAAAGTGAAGCATTTGATGTGAAGTAATTTTAAACCTCAAATAGGTCAATAATTCATAACAACATTGATGTAAATTAATTATTATTTTTTTAGCAATAACAGTTTTAAAAGAAAATCCCACTAAAATTCTTCATAAAAGTGTACATTTTAATTTTAATTTTAAACATTAAAGTCTCTAAATCAACTTCAAATCTATTCATCGATTATAAGTTTTTTTATACTATTTTGTTAATATAGAATTTTTTGTTTTTTGCCCTTTTTTGTCAAGAATTGCTAAAAAAATAAGGCATAACACCTAAATCTCTAAATCAACTTCAAGTCTATCTGTAAAAATACATAAAGTAATATATAAATAAAGTATATTTTATAAACTAACATAATGTCATGACTTGGTCCTGGGTGTTTGCTTTTCCGGAATGCAACGGAAAGTTGGCTCGGGCGAGACGGGAATGTAAATACATGATTTATTTAAACACTATAACTACAAAAAAGTACAAACAAAAAGCGTGCACAGTGGCGGAGAACAAACTATGAAACCAAAAGACTATAGCATTAATAAACAAAACTTGCTTGGCATGGACTAAAAGGAGCAGCATGAACGATGGACATGAAATCAAGTGTCAGAAATGTGCAGAGCATAATTGTGGGATGTCACCAGAAAGACAAACTGAAAACAATGAACTTATATACTACAGACATGATTAACGAAAACAGGTGCGTGACGTGACAGGTGAAAACTAATGGTTGCTATGGTGACAAAACAAAAGTGCACAAAAAGTCCAAAAACAAAACCGTACATGACCAAAACAAAAACATGATCACACAGACATGACAGAATCCCCCCTTACGGACAGATCCCAGATGTCCAAAAAGAAGAAAAAAAATAACAAGAGTCATGGGAGGGCGGAAGGGGGACATGGCGGTGGGTCGGGTCGCCAGACCAAGTGGCCCCGAATCCACCGAGGCATAGTCATGTGGCGGCGGCGAGTGGAACGCCGCTGCAGCAGGCGAGGTGGGCAAACCGGGACGGGCCACATCCGTGGCCGACTGGGAGGTGGGCGCACTTGGTGTGGCGGGCGACCAGGTAGCGGCCATATCCATGGCCGTTTTTTTCGCCATTTTTGCCAGAGAAAACACTGTTTTTTTACGGCAAAAAAAAAAAAGTGTGACAAAACAAAAAGTCTCAAAGTGGAATATTAGATGTGAAGTAATTCGAGTTTTGAATATTTCAATAATTCATAACACCATTGGTTTGAATACATTATTATTTTTAGCGCAATGACAGTTTTAAAATAAATCTTCATAAAAGTGTTTTAAAAAAGTCATACATTTGGATTTTTACTTAAAACACTGGAGTCCAAATCTCTAAATAAACTTCAGGTCTATCTGTCAGTATAAAGTAAAAAATAAAAACGAATGAAAATGTTTTTGTTTTTTTTGCTATTTTAGGCAAAAACTAAAATATGTAAAAAAAAAAAAAAAAATACTCAAAGTGAAGCATTTGATGTAAAGTAATTTTAAACCTCAAATAGGTCAATAATTCATAACAACATTGATGTAAATTAATTATTTTTTTTTTTAGCAATAACAGTTTTAAAAGAAAATCCCACTAAAATTCTTCATAAAAGTGTACATTTTAATTTTTATTTTAAACATTAAAGTCTCTAAATCAACTTCAAATCTATTCATCGATTATAAGTTTTTTATATTATTTTGTTAATATAGAATTTTTTGTTTTTTGCCCTTTTTTGTCAAGAATTGCTAAAAAAATAAGGCATAACACCTAAATCTCTAAATCAACTTCAAGTCTATCTGTAAAAATACATAAAGTAATATATAAATAAAGTATATTTTATAAACTAACATAATGTCATGACTTGATCCTGGGTGTTTGCTTTTCCGGAATGCAACGGAAAGTTAGCTCGGGCGAGACGGGAATGTAAATACATTATTTATTTAAACACTATAACTACAAAAAAGTACAAACAAAAAGCGCGCACAGTGGCGGAGAACAAACTATGAAACCAAAAGACTATAGCATTAATAAACAAAACTTACTTGGCATGGACTAAAAGGAGCAGCATGAACGATGGACATGAAATCAAGTGTCAGAAATGTGCAGAGCATAATTGTGGGATGTCACCAGAAAGACAAACTGAAAACAATGAACTTAAATACTACAGACATGATTAACGAAAACAGGTGCGTGACTCAAAAGGTGAAACAGGTGCGTGACGTGACAGGTGAAAACTAATGGTTGCTATGGTGACAAAACAAAAGTGCACAAAAAGTCCAAAAACAAAACCGTACATGACCAAAACAAAAACATGATCACACAGACATGACAGAATCCCCCCTTACGGACAGATCCCAGATGTCCAAATAGAAGAAAAAAAATAACAAGAGTCATGGGAGGGCGGAAGAGGGACATGGCGGTGGGTCGCCAGACCAAGTGGCCCCGAATCCACCGAGGCATAGTCAGTATAAAGTAAAAAATAAAAAATAAAAAAATAAAAAAATAAAAACATGTATTGCCATTTTCGGCCAAAAGTTTTTTTTAGAGCTAAAACAAAAAATATTGCATATTTTACCCCAAAAAATGTTCGAAGTAGAACATTTCATGTGAAGTAATTGGAGCCTTCAATAAGTCAATAATTCATAACATTGAGTCATTATTGTTTTCTGAGCAATGACAGTTTAAAAAAAAAAAAATCCCACAAAATTATTGGTGACCCAAAAAAAGCAACCTTGTGGTGTGCATTACCGCCACCTACTGAAATGGAGTGTGGACGGAGGTGGATCCCTACTCCAGTGTTTTTCAACCTTTTTGGAGCCAAGGCACATTTTTTTCATTGAAAAAAATGCGGAGGCACACCACCAGCGGAAAACATCAAAAAAATGAAACTCCATAGCCGATATTGACGATAAAAAGTTGTTCTCGCAATTGTTGGATATGACTTTGAACCATAACCAAGCATGCATCACTATAGCTCTTGTCTCAAAGTAGGTGTACTGTCATGACCTGTCACATCACGCCGTGACTTATTTGGAGTTTTTTGGTGTTTTCCTTTAGTTCTTGTCTTGCGCTCCTATTTTGGCTTTTCCTATTTTGTTGGGTAGTTTCATGTCTTCCTTGAGCGCTATTATTCCCCGCACCTGCTTTGTTTTAGCAATCAAGGCTATTTAAGTTGTCGCTATCCTTCTCTGCGTGGACATTGCTGATTGTCACGTCGTGTTTGGGTGTACTTTGTGGACGCCGTCTGCTCCACAGTAAGTTTTTGCTGTTGTCCAGCATTCTGTTTTTGTTTACTTTGCAGCCAGTTCAGTTTTAGTTTCGTTTTGCATAGCCTTTTTTAAGCTTCAATGCCTTTTCTTAGTGGCACTCACCTTTGGTTTTATTCTGTTTATTAGATACCTTTTTACCTGCACACATTTGTGATCACGACAAACCATGTTAAAGCAATTGGCTACCTGCTGCCACCTGCTGATATGGAAGAGTATTACATGGTTACTCTGCCGAGCTCTAGAACAACAACAACACATCGTTTGCAGACTATAATTACTGGTTTGCAAAAAATATTTTTAACCCAAATAGGTGAAATTAGATTATCTCCCACAGCACACTAGTGTGCCGCGGCACAGTGGTTGAAAAACACTGCACTACTCTATATTATTTTATTTAACCCAGTGTTTAAATATGTGTATAATGCTTTATAACCTATGTGTTCTGAGTGCAATCCTAAAATATCTTCCACTACTAACCTAATCTTCTTTTTCGCTAACTTATTTCCCAGTATTTGCCTTTCTCTATTGTATTTCCTACAACGTATTAAAACATGTCCTACACTTTCTATGTGATGACAACAGTCACACAGTCCTGTATTATGTTTCCTATCAATGTCAATCAACTGATGACCGTATTTTTCGGACTATAAGTCGCAGTTTTTTTCATAGTTTGGCCGGGCTCCAGTGCGATTTATATATGTTTTTCTCAAAGTGCATGTTGTTGCTAAATGTATTTCATATGCTGTAAACCTAGTTCATAGTTGTTAGTAATTATCTTATCAGACAGTGTTAAGCCGCTGAAATCCGAGTCTGAATCCGAGCTAATGTCGCTATAGCTTGCTGTTCTATCCGCCATGTTTGTTTGTGTTGGCTTCACTATGTGACGTCACAGGAAAATGGACGGGTGTATATAACGATGGTTAAAATCAGGCACTTTGAAGCTTTTTTTTAGGGATATTGCGTGATGGGTAAAATTTTGAAAAAAAACTTCGAAAAATAAAATAAGCCACTGGGAACTGATTTTTAATGGTTTTAACCCTTCTGAAATTGTGATAATGTTCCCCCTTAACATTGTCATTTTGAGCTTTTTCACATATGTCTCCTATTATCCATCCGAAACTTTTTTTGGGGGCAGTTTAGTAACACTTGATGGGTTGGATGTCCTTGCTTGGACCCTTTTAAGTTTGCCCAATAAACTGCTGACAGTTGATCTCTTCTCAAGTCTAAAGGTTTTTCATTCATTTCTACTTGTTAAAGTTAAAGTTAAAGTTAAAGTTAAAGTACCAATGATTGTCACACACACACTCTAGGTGTGGCGAGATTATTCTCTGCATTTGACCCATCACCCTTGATCACCCCCTGGGAGGTGAGGGGAGCAGTGGGCAGCAGCGGTTGCCGTGCCCGGGAATCCTTTTTGGTGATTTAACCCCCAATTCCAACCCTTGATGCTGAGTGCCAAGCAGGGAGGTAATGGGTCCCATTTTTATAGTCTTTGGTATGACTCGGCCGGGGTTTGAACTCACAACCTACCGATCTCAGGGCGGACACTCTAACCACTAGGCCACTGAGTAATGCTGCCATTGGGGTTGATTTAGTAGTTCCACAACATAACCTTAAAGCCTGTGATTGGATCCTGTCTATTTCCCCAAGTCATGTTTTTGAAGCAGATTGATAAATGATGCATCCATAATCAATAACAGGTGGAATTAAAGTGATATATATTGCTTTCAATGTCTGCCTATCAGCCCCCCAATCTTTACCCCTCGAAGCCCTCATTATATTTAACACCTTTTTACTTTTCGCCACTATTTTTACCAGTTCATTTATTTATCAAACCATATTCCCAAATATTGAAATACTTGTACCTCTTCTATATTTTCTACATAAAGTTTAATTCGGAGCTTGTTTTGAACTTTCCTCTTTGTAAAATTCATGACTTTAGTCTTTCCAACAGAGAATCTTAAACCCCAAGCCGTTCCCCATTCTTGAACATTATTTACCGCTTTTTGAATCTTCTTTTCTCTATGATGTGTATTTCTACCTCTCTTCCACATCACTCCATCATCACAAACAGTGCCACCTCCACTAACCCTTCCACTTCATTTATCATTATTGAAAATAGTACTGGACTTATTATACTTCCTTGCGGGGTCCCATTTTCCACTTCATATTCTCTACTATATTCATTCTCTATTTTTAGTAAAATTGCTCTACTTGTTAAGAAGTCTTTTATCCAACTGCACATTTTCCCTCTAATTCCAATTGTATTTAAAGGGGAACATTATCACAATTTCAGAAGGGTTAAAACCATTAAAAATAAGTTCCCAGTGGCTTATTTTATTTTTCAAAGTTTTTTCAAAATTTTACCCATCACGCAATATCCCTAAAAAAAAGCTTCAAAGTGCCTGATTTTAACCATCGTTATAAACACCCGTCCATTTTCCTGTGACGTCACATAGTGAAGCCAACACAAACAAACATGGCGGAAAGAACAGCAAGCTATAGCGACATTAGCTCGGATTCAGACTCGGATTTCAGCGGCTTAAGCGATTCAACAGATTACGCATGTATTGAAACGGATGGTTGTAGTGTGGAGGCAGGTAGCGAAAACGAAATTGAAGAAGAAACTGAAGCTATTGAGCCATATCGGTTTGAACCGTATGCAAGCGAAACCGAGGAAAACGACACGACAGCCAGCGACACGGGAGAAAGCGAGGACGAATTCGGCGATCGCCTTCTAACCAACGAATGGTATGTGTTTGTTTGGCATTAAAGGAAACTAACAACTATGAACTAGGTTTACAGCATATGAAATACATTTGGCAACAACATGCACTTTGAGAGTGCAGACAGCCCAATTTTCATCAATTAATATATTCTGTAGACATACCCTCATCCGCTCTCTTTTCCTGAAAGCTGATCTGTCCAGTTTTGGAGTTGATGTCAGCAGGCCTTGGAAGCTAGGGTCGATATTCTTCTCTTGATCATCTTCGGTGGCATAAGGGACGGTGTGAGCCAAGACATCCAGGGGGTTTAGCTCGCTCGTCTGCGGGAATAAACTGCCGCCATTGCTTGCCGTGCTAGCGAGGACCTTTGTCCCTGAATTGCTCACACACTCCGGCAGATTCAATGGGGGTCTGGCGGCAGATTTCTTTGACTTTATCGTTGGAAATGCATCTGCTTTGAGAATCGCAGGATATCCACACATTCTTGCCATCTCTGTCGTAGCATAGCTTTCGTCGGTAAAGTGTGCGGAACAAACGTCCAATTTCTTGCCACTTTGGCATCTTTGGGCCACTGGTGCAACTTGAATCCGTCCCTGTTCGTGTTGTTACACCCTCCGACAACACACCGACGAGGCATGATGTCTCCAAGGTACGGAAAACAGTCGAAAAAACGGAAAATAACAGAGCTGATTTGACTCGGCGTTTGAGAAAATGGCGGATTGCTTCCCGATGTGACGTCACAACGGGTGACGTCATCGCTCCGAGAGCGAATATTTAATTCGCCAAAATTCACCCATTTAGAGTTCGGAAATCGGTTAAAAAAATATATGGTCTTTTTTCTGCAACATCAAGGTATATATTAAAGTTAAAGTTAAAGTACCAATGATTGTCACACACACACTAGGTGTGGCGAAATTATTCTCTGCATTTGACCCATCACCCTTGATCACCCCCTGGGAGGTGAGGGGAGCAGTGGGCAGCAGCGGTGGCCGCGCCCGGGAATCATTTTTGGTGATTTAACCCCCAATTCCAACCCTTGATACTGAGTGCCAAGCAGGGAGGTAATGGGTCCCATTTTTATAGTCTTTGGTATGACTCGGCCGGGGTTTGAACCCACAACCTACCGATCTCAGGGCGGACACTCTAACCACTAGGCCACTGACGCTTACATAGGTCTGGTGATAATGTTCCCCTTTAAGGGTCGTTGCTATAAATTATTGTCAATTGTGCTGAAGTGGTATTTTTGTGTCTGTGCAAAGCTGGCAGTCCAAAAGACTGCCAGCCGACTTTATCAGTGTTGTGTCCAGACTCGGCCTGCTGACTGCCAAGGCCGAACACCGCCGTGACGCAGATAGAGCAGAGACAAGGCGATATGACCTGCGTCACCTAATTTTCATTTATTCAATAATCACATATTGTTTCTAACTGGAGTTGTGGAAATTACCGCCTACCCTCAGCGACAGCTACAGTAATGTAACAAGGCCCTTCCAAATAAATAGAGGAAGCACACGGGCTTGACTAACAAAAAAACGCATAAGTTAAGTAAGGCCACACTTTTCCAAAAATGTACTAGCTTGATGCTAATAATAATAATAATAATAATAATTTGCCTGACATTCCAAACTTGTTTTCTGAAATTGATATTGTTTTGGGGAGGTTAAAAAATAAAATAAAACACAAAAACTGTTTATAACAAAAAATGGGAGTTTTTGTTTTATCCACAAATGTAAGTTTGTAAAAACAAAACCATCCTTCCACAAACAAGTCGGCCATTTTCTCTCACTTTTATATCACATAAAGGTCTGGGGACATACATGTAAAACAATCACAACACAATCATCATATTACAAAAGAGAGTGATAAAGATAATTAATACAATTGATTATAGAGACCCAACAAATGATTCATAAAGTCACACATTTTAAAATTGTATAAAAGACAACTGTTCAAATGATGTATAAAGTAAATAATAATATGCTTCCTGAAGTGGTCCAGAAGACGTTTCAGATGTGAACCAGTGCATATGTATATCATTTAAAGTGTCAATACGTGGACCTTGGGGTTTGTTTTCCCGGAATGCAAAGGAAAGTTGGCGCGGGCAAGGCGTGAATGTAAGTACATGAATTATTTATAACACTAACAAACTACAAAAAAGGAAGCAAACAAAAGGCACGCACAATGGCGGATAATGAAAACAAAAGACTAGCACAAAGGCAATTAACTATGAACATGAAACAAAAACCCTTACTGTGGCATGGCATGAAGCATGAACTATGGTAAAAAGGAATATCATGGGTAGCAGTAGCATGGATGGATAGATAGATAATGTCACCAGGAAGAACAACAGAAACAGACCGGCTTAAATAGCAGTGACATGATCAGTGAAAACAGGTGCGTGACTCAAAACGTGAAACAGGTGCGTGACATGACAGGTGAAAACTAGTGGGTTGCTATGGTGACAAAACAAACAAAAGTGCACAAAGAGTCCAAAAACAAAACCGAACATGACTAAAACAAAGCATGATCACACAGAAATGACATAAAAGGTGCTAATCTATGGCATCATTAACAATTACAAAGAAAAACATGTCACACTTCCATATTCCAAACATCTATAAAAAAAATAAACACTATTATGAATACGTCTAAAAATGTATCATGAATATATATACACACATAAAATGTTTATTTTATGTAAAATATGTCTTGTACTGTTTACTCTCACCTTTTCAGTCAAATTATTCTGTTCAATTTGTAGTAAAAGTACACTATGTTGCATATTAATGCATGTACTTGACTGAAAAAAGCACTAATATGAAATATCTAATATATAAATGTAGAAGCATATTAAAAAGATTGTTACACAAACAACAATGTCACACATGTTATATGTGCTGATGTTGTTAGAAAGTCCAAATTAAAGTCTTGACAGTTTATTTCAAATCCTGCAGTTTCATTTGCTGCTGCTGTTCTCACCAGCACACTTGTGTTTCTCACACTGGTACTTATGAGAGAATCTTTCACCACACACACTGCAACTCAACACCTTCTGTCTTTTGTGTTTGGATTGTTCACCAGTGTGTGTTCGAGTGTGCCTTTTCAAATATGGAATTTCTGCAAAACTTTTACCACAGATTGAACAGGAAAAAGGTTTTTTGCCAGTGTGCGTTCTCGTGTGTACTTTTAAAGCGCAACTTTGTGTAAAACCTTTACCGCAGGTTGAACAGATAAAGGGTTTTTCACCAGTGTGTGTTATCATGTGTACATTTAAATGGTGACTTTGTGCAAAATCTTTACTACAGATTGGACAAATAAAGGGTTTTTCACCAGTGTGTGTTATCATGTGTCTTTTCAAATGGTGACTTTGTACAAAATCTTTACTACAGATTGAACAGCTAAAAGGTTTTACTCCAGTGTGTATTCTTTTGTGATTTTCCATATATGACCTTTGTGCAAAACCTATACCACAGATTGAACAGGTAAAAGGTTTTTCTCCGGTGTGCGTTCTCATGTGTACTTCCAAACTCTGACCTTTTACAAAACATTTACCACATTCTGAGCAACAAAAAGGTTTTTCTCCAGTGTGTGTTCTCATGTGTAATTTCAAATTCTGACTTGTTACAAAACATTTATCACATTCTGAGCAAGAAAAAGGTTTTTCACCAGTGTGTGTTCTCATGTGTCTTTTCAAATGGTGACTTTGGACAAACCCTTTACTACAGATTGAACAGACAAAAGGTTTTACTCCAGTGTGTATTCTTCTGTGTTTTTCCATACATGAATTTTGAGCAAAACCTTTACCACAGATTGAACAGATAAAAGGTTTTTCTCCGGTGTGTGTGCTCATGTGTAATTTCAAATTTCGACTTGCTATGAAACATTTGCCACATTCTAAGCAGGAAAATGGTTTTTCTCCAGTGTGTGTTCTCATGTGTCTATTAAGATCACTACTGCGGTTGAAGGTTTTGTCACAGTGAGAACATTTGAAGTGAGTGTTGTCAGTGTGACATGTTGCATCATCTTTAGAGTCTTCATCATCAGTGTCAGGAGAGTGTGACGTTGTGTCCTCACTATCTGATAGTGGAGCTAAGAGCTTGTCTGCTTGTGATCCTCCACAGTGGTCTCCATCAGCTTCTGTTGTCATGTGTTGTGTTGAGCTGCTGCTTGGAGGCTCCGCCTCTCTCTTCTCCTCACTTTCACCTTTGACCTCATCATCTTCACTCTTCACAGGGACACCAGTCACTGGGAACTCCTCCAACCATTTAGGCTGACTGATGCTGTGTTCCTCCTCTTCCTTTTTAATGTGGGGCGCCTCTTGGTCCTCCTCTTCCTCTTTAAAGTAGGGGGTCAGTGGGTCCTCCTCATCCTCTTTAATGTGAGGGGTCAGTGGGTTCTCTTGCTCCTTAAAGTGAGGGTTCAGTGGGTCCTCCTCTTCATTTTTGATGCGTAAGATCAGTGGGTCCTCCGCTTGCCCTTTCTTGTGAAGGGTCAGTTTAAAACTATGGGTCCGTGGCATCTCGTCTTCCTCTTTAATGTGGGGGGAATGTGGTTCCTCCTTTTGCTCACGAGGTACAGTTTCTTCATCAAGGTCTGCGGTACAGGAGAAAACAAAAAAATCTTTATTTGGCCCTGCACCCTTTAGTATATACATGCTGCCGCTAGGCGACATCATACACAAATACAGTGTTAGTTTTCATTGTTATGCTGATGACACCCAACTCTACATGCCCCTAAAGCTGACCAACACGCCGGATTGTAGTCAGCTGGAGGCGTGTCTTAATGAAATTAAACAATGGATGTCCGCTAACTTCTTGCAACTCAACGCCAAGAAAACGGAAATGCTGATTATCGGTCCTGCTAAACACCGACATTTATTTAATAATACCACCTTAACATTTGATAACCAAACAATTACACAAGGCGACTCGGTAAAGAATGTGGGTATTATCTTCCACCCAACTTTCTCCTTTGATTCACACATTAAGAGTGTTACTAAAACGGCCTTCTTTCATCTCCGTAATATCACTAAAATTCATTCTATTTTATCCACTAGCGACGCTGAGATCATTATTCATGCGTTCGTTACGTCTCGTCTCGACTACTGTAACGTATTATTTTCGGGTCTCCCTATGTCTAGCATTAAAAGATTACAGTTGGTACAAAATGCGGCTGCTAGACTTTTGACAAGAACAAGAAAGTTTGATCATATTACGCCTATACTGTATATACCTTTATATACATATATATATATACACCTATACTGGCTCACCTGCACTGGCTTCCTGTGCACATAAGATGCGACTTTAAGGTTTTACTACTTACGTATAAAATACTACACGGTCTAGCTCCACCCTATCTTGCTGATTGTATTGTACCATATGTCCCGGCAAGAAATCTGCGTTCAAAGAACTCCGGCTTATTAGTGATTCCCAGAGCCCAAAAAAAGTCTGCGGGCTATAGAGCGTTTTCTATTGGGGCTCCAGTACTATGGAATGCCCTCCCGGTAACAATTAGAGATGCTACCTCAGTAGAAGCATTTAAGTCCCATCTTAAAACTCATTTGTATACTCTAGCCTTTAAATAGACCTCCCTTTTTAGACCAGTTGATCTGCAGTTTCTTTTCTTTTCTCCTCTGCTCCCCTCTCCCTTGTGGAGGGGGAGACACACAGGTCCGGTGGCCATGGATGGGGTGCTGGCTGTCCGGGGTCGGGACCCGGGGTGGACCGCTCGCCTGTGTATCGGTTGGGAACATCTCTGCGCTGCTGACCCGTCTCCGCTCGGGATGGTTTCCTGCTGACCCCACTGTGGACTGGACTCTTACTGTTATGCTGGATCCACTATGGACTGTACTCTCACAATATTATGTTAGACCCACTCGACATCCATTGCATTCGGTCTCCCTAGAGGGGGGGGTTACCCACATATGCGGTCCTCTCCAAGGTTTCTCATAGTCATTCACATCGACGTCTCTGTACCGAGGATGTCGTTGTGGCTTGTGCAGCCCTTTGAGACACTTGTGATTTAGGGCTATACAAATAAACATTGATTGATTTGTGTGTTTACATCTGTAAAGACCACAAAATGGCTCCTACTAAGAGACACGCGTACAACGCAGAATTTAAACTTAAGGCAATAAGTCACGCAGAAGAACACGGAAATAGAGCAGCAGCAAGAGAATATAACATAAATGAATCAATGGCATACCTGCCAACTTTTGAAATCAGAAAAACCTAGTAGCCAGGGTCCAGGGGCCGCAGACCCGGTAGGTCCAGGACAAAGTCCTGGTGGGGGGTTCAGGTTCGCCCCCCGAATCAAAATGATTATTAGCATTCAGACAGGTTAAAATGTTGCTAAAACCATCACTTTTCTATCAGTCACAGTGACTTTTCAAAACAAAAATATTACAGCAAAAAATAATATGGGTTGATTGACATGTTTATTCTGTAAGCTAACTTCAATAGTTTGAAATTAGTTTGACAGTTAATGCCAGTTATCCTGTCAACCTTTCACAAGACTTCAAATAGTTAATTGAAAGTATAAACAGTATAAACACTTTTTACAGTAAACAAATGGTAAAACAGTACTAAACAATTCCAATTAAAAAAAAATTGGTGTCATTATTAACTTTCTGTCCAAGCTTGTATAATCTACTGCCTTGTTCAAGTGTAAAAAATATTCTGTGCCTAAAATTCACATTTCTATCACAATTATCATACTGTAAACATGGTAAGCTAACTTCATTAAAATTAATAGTCCTGTCAATAGCATGGAATTACAATTCAAATGTAGTTTTTTTGTAAGCCTTTCAAAAGAATTCAAAATATGAAAAATTTATGAAAATTAATTTAAGCCATCAGACACTTGAAAAGTGGCACATCACATCTCTAATGTAATCATTTTAACTTTTCAACAGAAATAGCACTGCAAAAATATTAAGGACATACTTCTGTATTTTGGTAGTTATGCTGTCAACATTTAACAAGATTTCTTCAACTTGGACTTGAAAGCATAAATGGTATAAACACTTTTAACAGTATAACAGTTCTAAACAATTCCAATAGATAACATTGGTGTCATTACCTTTTAGTGGCTAAAATCCGAAAAACGTTGAAAGTTTTCCACTTGTATCGCTAGCAACGGCATTAGACTTGTGTTTTTTTGTCCCAACGTGGTCTTTTACATCGCTCATTCCTCCGTGTCCGATCGAAAAATCTTGTCTGCACAAGGTGCAATTCGCGTAGTTTTCACCCTTTTTGGAACGGATAATTATTCCCGGATAGGCTTTTGAATATTCTTCACGGAATGACTGCAGTTTTCTTTTCGGTTTAAGACTCGTTTGCGATTTTTCTCCGGCTGATTCCATGATCGTTCGCTCGTTTGGAAACAATGGCAACAGGTGCCTCGTGCTTGGCAGCGGTGCTATAAATAGCCTCGCGCATGGCATTCGGAATGGCTCGATAGGAAGTTACGGGAAGCAGTGTCGATTGTCATTGTTGTTACGCGATTTCGTGAATAAAACTTTTTTTTTTAAATATTTTTTTTAATTAATGAAAAACCGTATTTTTTATCACTGCAACCGTAACCCGGAATAGGTTGATGAAAACCGTACTAATTACGGGAAAACCGGAGTAGTTGGCAGGTATGCAATGGTGCGTAGGTGGAGGAAGCAACAAGATGACCTGCGCCAGGTAAAGAAGACAAAACAGAGTTTCCGAGGGAACAAAGCAAGATGGCAACAGTTGGAGGACAAACTGGAACAGTGGGTTGTTGAGCAGAGAGCAGCAAGCAGAAGTGTCAGTACCATCACTATTCCAATGAAGGCAACAGCGCTAGCAAGTGAACTTCACTTGGATCATTTTAAGGTAGTGCTTCTTGGTGTTTCCAGTTCATGAAAAGACGCAATCTCTCCATCCGCACACAGACTACTATTTCACAGCAACTGCCTAAAGACTTTCAAGAAAAGCTGGCTACTTTCCGTGCATATTGTAAAAACAAGATAGCTGAAAAAAAGATCCGGCCAGAGCACATTATCAACATGGACGAGGTTCCACTGACTTTTGATATTCCTGTGAACCGCACTGTGGATACAACGGGAGCACGTACGGTGAATATTCGCACCACAGGGAATGAGAAGTCGTCCTTCACTGTGGTTCTAGCTTGCCATGCTAATGGCCAGAAACTTCCACCCATGGTGATATTCAAAAGGAAGACATTGCCAAAAGAGAACTTTCCAGCCAGCGTCATCATAAAAGCTAACTCGAAGGGATGGATGGATGAAGAAGAGATGAGCGAGTGGTTGAGGGAAGTTTACGCGAAGAGGCCAGGTGGCTTTTTTCACGCAGCTCCGTCCCTGTTGATGTACGACTCCATGCGCGCCCACATCACAGATGGTGTCAAAAAACAAGTGAAGCACACTAATACAACACTCGCCGTCATTCCGGGTGGATTAACCAAAGAACTCCAACCGCTGGATATTGGTGTCAACAGGGCATTCAAAGCACGACTGCGAACGGCGTGGGAACAATGGATGACCGAAGACGAACACACTTTCACTAAGACAGGGAGACAGCGCCGGACGACATACAGTGCACTCCAAAAGTATTGGAACAGTGAGTTCAATTTGTTTATTTTTGTTGTAGACTGAAAACATTTGGGTTTGACATCAAAAGATTAATATAGGACAAGAGATCAACGTTTCAGCTTTCATTTCCAGGTATTTACATCTGGATCTGATACACAACTTAGAAGATAGCACCTTTTGTTTCAACCTACCCATTTTTCATGAGAGCAAAAGTATTGGAACATGTGACTGACAGGTGTGTTTTGTTGCCCAGGTGTCTCCAAATTACATTGATTATTCAAATAATAAATAGCACTGAATGTCTGAGCTCAGTTTCAGATTGGGTAGGATAGGTTTTGCCTGTGCAGACTGCATTTAGAGGTGGAACCAACATGAAAACCAGAGAGCTGTCTTTGGGTGAAAAAGAAGCAATTGTGAATCTGAGAGAAGATGGACAATCAATCAGAGCCATTGCACAAACATTGGCCATAGCCAGTACAACCATTTGGAATGTCCTGAAGAAGAAAGAACCCACTGGTGTACTAAGCAACAGACGTGGAACAGGTAGACCAAGGAAAACATCAGCACTTGATGACAGAAACATTGTGAGAGCTATAAAGAACAACCGTTAGTGACATCAGCAACGACCTCCAGAGGGCAGGAGTGAAGGTATCACAATCTAATGTTGGCAGAAGACTTCATTAACAGAAGTACAGAGCCTACACCAGAAGATGCAAACCACTCATTAGTAAGAAGAACAGGAAGGTCAGGCTGGAATTTGCCAAATGGTACAGAGATGAGCCTCAAAAATTCTGGAAAAAAAGTATTATCGGACTGATGACACAAAGATTAACTTCTTTCAAAATGATGGAAAGGCGAACATTTGGAGAAAGAAAGGATCTGCTCATGATCCAAAACATACAAGCTCATCTGTGAAACATCATGTCATGGCTTCTTCTGGGACCTCATCTTCATTCATGATGTAACACATGATGGCAGCAGCAAAATGAACTCAGAAGTCTACAGAAACATTTTGTCTGCTAATTTAAAGAAAAATGCAACCAAACTGATGGTGTCCTGCTGGCCCCACTATGGACTGGACTCTTACTATGGACTGGACTCTTACTATTATGTTAGATCCACTATGGACTGGACTGTCACAATATTATGTCCGACCCACTCGACATCCATTGCTTTCGGTCTTCCCTAGAGGGTAGAGGGGGGGGGGGGGGGGTTACCCACATATGCGGTCCTCTCCAAGGTTTCTCGTAGTCATTCACTTCGACGTCCCACTGGGGTGAGTTTTTCCTTGCCCTTATGTGGGCTTTGTACCGAGGATGTCGTTGTGGCTTGTGCAGCCCTTTGAGACACTTGTGATTTAGGGCTACCGTATTTTCCGCACCATTAGCCGCACCTAAAAACCACAAATTTACTCAAAAGCTGACAGTGCGGCTTTTAACCCGGTGCGCTTTATATATGGATAAATATTAAGATTCATTTTCATAAAGTTTCGATCTCGCAACTTAGGTAAACAGCCGCCATCTTTTTTCCCGGTAGAACAGGAAGCGCTTCTTCTCCTACGCAAGCAACCGCCAAGGTAAGCACCCGCCCCCATAGAACAGGAAGCGCTTCTTCTTCTACTGTAAGCAAGCACCCGCCCCCGGAAGAAGAAGAAAAAACGCGCGGATATCACCGTACGTTTCATTTCCTGTTTACATCTGTAAAGACCACAAAATGGCTCCTACTAAGCGACAAGGATCCGGTTCATGAAAAGACGCAATCTCTCCATCCGCACACGGATTACTACCGTATTTCACAGCAACTGATATTCCTGTGAACCGCACTGTGGAACGGGAGCACGTACGGTGAATATTCGCACCACAGGGAATGAGAAGTCATCCTTCACTGTGGTTCTAGCTTGCCATGCTAACTTCCACCCATGGTGATATTCAAAAGGAAGACCTTGCCAAAAGAGACCTTTCCAGCCGGCGTCATCATAAAAGCTAACTCGAAGGGATGGATGAAGAAAAGATGAGCGAGTGGTTAAGGTAAGTTTAAGTTTACGCGAAGAGGCCGGGTGGCTTTTTTCACGCAGCTCTGTCCATGTTGATATACGTATGTTTGTGATTGCACATTTGCGTACATTTTGGGAGTGAACAGAGTTGTTAGAACGCTGGTTTTTAATATATTATTAAAGTTTGACTGACCTATCTGACTGTTTTTTTGACATTCCTTTAGCGCAGTTAGATGCGGCTTACAACACGGGGCGGCTTATAGGTGGACAAAGTTTTGAAATATGCCGTTCATTGAAGGCGCGGCTTATAACCCAGGGCGCCTTATGGTGCGGAAAATACGGTATATAAATAAACATTGATTGATTGATTGATTGATTGATTGATTGATTGATTGGGAGATCCTCATCATGCAGCAAGATAACGACCAAAACAACAAAGGAGTTGATCAGGGGCAAGAAGTGGAAGGTTTTAGACTGGCCAAGTCAGTCTCCAGACTTAAACCCAATAGAGCATGCATTTTACCTGCTGAAGAGGAGACTGAAGGGAGTAACCCCCCAAAACAAACAACAACTGAAAGAGGCTGCGGTGAAAGCCTGGAAAAGCATCACAAAAGAAGAATGCAAAAGTTTGGTGATGTCAATGGCTCACAGGCTTGATGCACATATTGAAAGCAAAGGATTTGCAATTAAATATTAAGTCTTATTCACTTTAATCTATTTTAAGTTTATATGTTCCAATACTTTTGCTCACCTAAAAATGTTGTGTTCCATTACAAATAATGCTATCATCTAAGTTGTGTATCAGATCCAGATGTAAACACCTGGAAATGAAAGTTGAAATGTTGATCTATTATCTCATATTCATCTTTTAACGTTAAACTCGAATGTTTTCAGTCTACCACAAAAATAAAGGAACTGGCCTCACCGTTCCAATACTTTTGGAGGGCACTGTACGCCTACATCTGCCAGTGGATCGTAAATGCCTGGGCGGATATATCGGTCTCAACTGTGGCCCGAGCTTTCCGGAAGGCAGGATTCACGGAACTGCTGGACAACAACAGCGACACTGACTCTGATGACTTCGACGAGACGGAGCCGGCCATTTTGGATGCCGTATTCGCCCAACTTTTTAATTCAGACACCGAAGGAGAAGAATTCCAGGGATTTATGGATGAAGAATAACTTCAGAAAGTGAGCGTTATGTTTATTTTGTGTGTTGTGTGACATTAACGTTCGAGCAACATTGAGTTATTGATGTTGCTATTGCTCTGCACTATTTTGAGTGTTACTATTTTTGTGATTGCACATTTGCACATTACATTTTGGGGGTGAACAGAGTTGTTAGAACGCTGGTTTGTAATATATTATTAAAGTTTGACTGACCTATCTGACTGTTTTTTTGACATTCCCTTTAGCGCAGCGTAGGCGCGGCTTATAACACGGGGCGGCTTATAGGCAGTGTTGGGTTAGTTACTGAAAACCAGTAACTAGTTACAGTTACTAGTTACTTTATTTCAAAAGTAACTCAGTTACTAACTCAGTTACTTACACCAAAAAGTAATGCGTTACTGTGAAAAGTAACTATTTAGTTACTTATTTTTCCCCCCTTTTTTTAAGCCTCCCATTAATGCCCTTTTAGCCTTCATTTCAGTACTGTTATTGCACTGCAGAATAATACAATCTGTTGATCAACTTGACATGCATTTGCATCACTGAACTCTGCTAAGCAATGTGGTCTACATACAACACACAAAGACAAAGATATGTTTCAAAGGGCCAATTTATTTCAGGCCAGAACAAATTGACAAAACTATTTTAAATAGCTGCAACATAATGGCACTTTAACTTTAACTTTAAGTAGATAGGATCTTTGATCCAAGACACAACTTACATTTAACTAAAATGTTATTTTCTTTGTGCTCGACAAAAGAAAAGATTGAGAATGTCTCCATGTTAAAAAAAACTCGACTTCTGGCTTCGCCATGATGTCGCGTATGTGTGTGTGTGTGTGTGTGTGTGTGTGTGTGTGTGTGGCCCTTTAAGATATGACAGCGTGTGAGGTGAGTGACGTCAGTGAGTGAGTGGGCGAGAGAGGTGAGCGAGCGGCGACAGTGAGTGCGTGCAGGTGCTCTAGCTTGGTGGATGGCTGCGTCCAATAAAGTCACAAAGTTGCAACAAACCGCCCGTCTTGTCATTCACCTTCAGCTGTAAAGACCCACTTCCGGGTAAAGTGAAGGTTGTTAGCCCCGAAGACGTACATAGGCCCTGGAGGAACGTCTCCCTTGCGCTCCTCAACTGCGGTATGGTAGTCCCCCCGCCCCCACCCACACAAAGCACGCCTTTTCTTTTCCACCGCTGCAATAAAACACACTCAGATCTTCTGTTTTTATCCGATACTACATGAAAAATAACGTAAAATAACGCAGTAACGCATCATGTAGTAACGGTAACTGAGTTACTGAATATAAAAAATAACGCGTTAGATTACTAGTTACCGCCGAAACTAACGGCGTTACAGTAAGTTAGTCCCAACACTGCTTATAGGTGGACAAAGTTTTGAAATATGCCGTTCATTGAAGGCGCGGCTTATAACCCGGGGCGGCTTATGGTGCGGAAAATACGGTACTCTTTCCCAAAATGATTTGCCACTGCTGACTAGCCCTCTGTCCAATGATACTTTTGCCTTCCCTCTTAGTTAACTTCATGTTTACATCAATCTCAACTTTCTTGGTTGCTGTTTTTGTGTTTAAAACTCAGTGTATAAAAATGTATTTATTTTTAAAATTTAGTTTAAAAAAAGTTTTAAAAAAAATCTGGTTTAAAATTCAGTGTTTGAAAAAATGTTGTTTTAAAACTCAGATTACAAAAACCCAGTGTACAAAAATTCCCTTTTTAAAAATGTAATGTTTCAAAATTCAGTGTAATTTTTTTTTAAAAGTGTGTACCGTATTTTTTGGACTATAAGTGGCAGTTTTTTTCATAGTTTGGCCGGGGGTGCGACTTATACTCAGGAGCGACTTATGTGTGAAATGATTAACACATTACCGTAAAATATCAAAAAATATTATTGATCTCATTCACGTAAGAGACTAGACGTATAAGATTTCATGGGATTTAGCGATTAGGAGTGACAGATTGTTTGGTAAACGTATAGCATGTTCTATATGTTATAGTTATTTGAATGACTCTTACCATAATATGTTACGTTAACATACCAGTTGGTTATTTATGCCTCATATAACGTACACTTATTCAGCCTGTTGTTCACTATTCTTTATTTATTTTAAATTGCCTTTCAAATGTCTATTCTTGGTGTTGGCTTTTATTAAATACATTTCCCCCAAAAATGCGACTTATACTCCAGTGCGACTTATATATGTTTTTTTCCTTCTTTATTATGCATTTTCGGACGGTGCGACTTATACTAAAATTCACATATGCTCACATACGTACATAGGTACCTACGCTCCCACATACATACACAAATACAGTACATATTTACCTACCTAATGTTCGTACATCCACACGCACATTCAATATACAAACATACACATACACATACTGTACATATACATTCACTGTACAAACACATATACACATTCTGTACATATACATTCATTGTACAAACACATATACACATTCTGTACATATACAAGTACATATGCATACTTACACTCATGCACATAATCACGTTTCATCAAACATATATTAACGTTGTTGCCCTAGGGTAAACTGGCTGTAACACATGGCACACTGACAAAGCTTAACCTATTGTGACTATAACAATCTACAAGGTTAATGTAGGTTGCTTCTCTTTCTCCCCCTCCATTTTTCTGCATTCTTTCGTATCTCAAGTTATCATTACGTATATGTATTGTTGCATTTAAACAACTGTATTGTTGATAATAAAGGTAAATTATTGGTATTGTTCATTATCAATAGCGCTATTTCTATTGGTATTTGTATTGATCCATTTGTAGTGTAATAATGCTCATTGTCATTTCTGTATTATTTTTTATTTTTCGCTAACTGCTTATTTGCTATTACTTTTACCATCATATTTGTACATGTCATATTTGCTGATGTTGCTCTATTGTTGTTGTTGTTTGCTGTTGTTGTTTTTGTCTCTCTGTCTAATCCCCCTCTTGTCCCCACAATTTCCCCCTCTGTCTTCTTTTTTTTTTCTCTTTCTATCCCCTCCTGCTCCGGCCCGGCTGCACTAAATGATAATATAAATACATTTAATAAAGTCAAATACAAATAAGGCAACAAGAGAAGTATCCTACACTTCTCTTTTGTAAAGTAAATCTGAACAGCCGACATGGGCATCTACATCAACTATATGATTTGCCTGAGAAGCTGGACAGGACACAAAAAAAAAATTAAAAAAATAAAAGAAATTCAGTGTACAAATATTCAGTGTTTGAAAAGATTTACTGTTTTAAAACTCCAGTGTACAAAAATTCTGTTTTAAAAAATTTAGTGTTGTAAAACTCAGTGTATACAAATTCTGACTTTAAAATTTAGTGGGTAAAAATTCAATGTATAAAAAATATATTTTTTAAATTTGGTGTATAAAAACAGTGTTTAAAAAAAAACAGTCTATAAATATTCAGTGCTGAAAAATGTATGTCACGTGACATCAAACCTGACACCTCATTGTTTTTGCGAGCCTATCTGCTCTTTCATTCCCAGTATTCCCACATGAGCAGGTACACATACAAATACTACTTCTATTCCTTCGCTCATCATTCTGGAGTGGATAAATACAATTTCATACAATATTCCCTGATGACGCTGAGCATTTCCTGACTCAATATTTGTAAGAGTTGAAACAGAATCACTACGTATTAATATCTTCCTGCATCCACTTTCTTCAGCCCATTCCAGTGCCAGTAATATGGCAAACAGTTCAGCTGCACACACACTAATATCATCTGATGTTCTCTTGCAACACCCAAACTGCTGATCCGGTACCGATACTGCTGACCCGGTCTTATTCTCTGGGTCCTTGGATCCAGTCCAGTGATTATATTTGGTTTCAACCAGGTTATAAAACTCACCAACCATATCTGCATTCCTCTTTCTTTGTTTACTTGACAGTAATTCAAGGTCCACTATTCCTTTTCCAAATAGCCATAGAGGATGAGTTGGCCACACTACAGTCTCTCTAAGTATAATATCAGTATAAGGTCGATACAGCGGTTTGATCAATATTTTGTATTATATATATTTTGTTGATTTTGTTATGGTTTACACATTCAGGTAATAAGGAAGACTTTAAGGGCATAAACAAAATGATTTAATTCAGAGCCATATTTAAATATTCAATTGATATTCTAACACCACCATGCTGTGTTTTTGTCTGATTATGTCTGCGAACGAAAATGGTATCATTCAATAATCCTGAAAAAGACCGATACTGCCCTTGTAACTATTTGGTACTAGATCAATACCTAAATTTGTAGTATCAGCCAAAACTAAAGTATCAAACAACAAAACAAGTGCTTATTACATTTTAACAAAACAAAAGAATAAGTGATTATTACATTTTAACAGAAGTGTAGATAGAAACACGTTACATTAGAAAGTTCCTAAATAAAATATTGTTAATGGAATTATTGAGACATTTCTAGGATCTATTTACGATTTGTACGAAATTTACCGTATTTTCCGCACCATAAGCCGCCCCGTGTTATAAGCCGCGCCTTCAATGAACGGCATATTTCAAAACTTTGTCCACCTATAAGCCGCCCCGTGTTATAAGCCGCATCTAACTGCGCTACAGGGAATGTCAAAAAAACAGTCAGATAGGTCAGTTAAACTTTAATAATATATTAAAAACCAGCGTGATGTGGGCGCGCATGGAGTCGTATATCAACATGGACGGAGCTGCGTGAAAAAAGCCACCCGGCCTCTTCGCGTAAACTTCCCTTAACCACTCGCTCACCTTTTCTTCATCCATCCATCCCTTCGAGTTAGCTTTTATGATGACGCCGGCTGGAAAGGTCTCTTTTGGCAAGGTCTTCCTTTTGAATATCACCATGGGTGGAAGTTTCTGGCCATTAGCATGGCAAGCTAGAACCACAGTGAAGGATGACTTCTCATTCCCTGTGGTGCGAATATTCACCGTACGTGCTCCCGTTGTATCCACAGTGCGGTTCACAGGAATATCAAAAGTCAGTGGAACCTCGTCCATGTTGATAATGTTCTCTGGCCGGATCTTTTTTTCAGCTATCTTGTTTTTACAATATGCACGGAAAGTAGCCAGCTTTTCTTGAAAGTCTTTAGGCAGTTGCTGTGAAATAGTAGTCCGTGTGCGGATGGAGAGATTGCGTCTTTTCATGAACCGGAAACCTGTCGCTTAGTAGGAGCCATTTTGTGGTCTTTACAGATGTAAACACACAAAGGAAATGAAACGTAATATCCGCGCGCTTCTTCTTCTTCTTCTACGGGGGCGGGTGGTTGCTTACAGTAGAAGAAGAAGCGCTTCCTGTTCTATGGGGGCGGGTGCTTACCTTGGCGGTTGCTTGCGTAGAAGAAGAAGCGCTTCCTCTTCTACCGGGAAAAAAGATGGCGGCTGTTTACCTTAGTTGCGAGACCTAAACTTTATGAAAATGAATCTTAATATTAATCCATATATAAAGCGCACCGGGTTATAAGCCGCACTGTCAGCTTTTGAGTAAATTTGTGGTTTTTAGGTCCGGCTAATAGTGCGGAAAATACGGTAATACATTCTAAGGCCGGCGTAGCTCGGTTGGTAGGGCAGCTGTGCCAGCAACTCGACGGTTCCAGGTTCGATCCTAGTCACTGGCGTTGTGTCCTTGGGCAAGGTACTTTACCCACCTGCTCCCAGTGCCACCCACACTGGTTTAAATGTAACTTAGATCATGGGTTTCTCTATGTAAAGCACTCTGAGTCATTAGAGAAAAGCGCTAATTTAAATATACTTCACTTAAAGGAGAACCGCACGTTTTTTCTTTTTTATGCATTTTAAATAGTAAATAAATGCAATCAAAAGTCTGCTTACAATAGAGGCTATTAGAGTCGCACTATTCTGCCTACAAACAACTTAAAAAACATCTGAGCCCCTCCATTAAGGTTTTATGTACATACAGTAAGTATATATGTCATTTAGTAACAGGCACATTTTTAAAAAGATGCAATAATTACTTATTTTTGCTCATTAGCGCATTCATTTTATAAACGCATCACAACGTTCGCTTTTTTTTTTTAACATCGCCGAATATTACACACTGCAGACTTCCTGAGAGCCATTAAACATAATAAAACATCACTTACTGTACAGTCTGCTGTCACTATGACACAGACTGATAGAATCTTGTTATATTCCCATTTAGATGACGAATGACTCATAGTCGTTGCATGAAAAAGGGGGGTGAAGCTAAGCGTCTTTTTGTGTCGTTCGCCATTGCCGGGTCTAAATTGGCTGTCAAACGGTACCAACTTGTCAGAGCACGTCCTCATCCTTCTACTATCCAGATGAGAGGCACGATTCATGATCTGGAATAATCTTTCACCGGCACCGAGGCGAGGAAGTAGCTCACCAGCCGGTGATGTCAACATAGACACACAAGCTATAAATAGTTTGTCTGTGTTAGTGTCAGAATAATTCTATCTAAGTTATCACAATACTTTGTGTTGAAATGAGTTCCTGGCAAGAAGACAAAAGCGGTCTTTGAACCTACCAAGAAGA
This sequence comes from Nerophis lumbriciformis, assembly GCF_033978685.3. Classification (NCBI taxonomy): domain Eukaryota; kingdom Metazoa; phylum Chordata; class Actinopteri; order Syngnathiformes; family Syngnathidae; genus Nerophis; species Nerophis lumbriciformis. The sequence continues at coordinate 21,618,205 of NC_084580.2, forward strand.
AGGCTTGTAACACTCCACTGTGTAATGGGGGAAGCAACATGAAGGTGTTTCTGTTTCTTTCAAGCTTTTTGGATGGTTATAGAGGACCTCTCGTTTGCTCCATTGCAAGTGGACTTTTATTTACATTGAGTTAGAATATGATTTTTTTTTTAATATATCCATCGTCATGTCTTTTATAATGATTGAGAATGATAGAAAAAATCCTCCCAAAAAGTGCAGTTTCCTCTAAATTCCAATTCAATTCCAAATTCTAAAGTCCATGAGCATGAACTGATAAAGCCTACTTGGATGAGAGGACAAACGTCTTCTAAGACAAAGTGAACAGTCCAGTTGTGATGGATTGAATGCCCTGAGAATAAAATGATATGTGCTTACTTGGACTGTGATGAAGCTGTGAGGACTCAGGTGGTTTGTCTTCATGCTCTTCAGTCTTCACAGAGACAACAGTCAGTGGAAACTTGGTGAGATCAGCCTCCTCCTGCCCTAGAAGACACTCTTCCTCCTGAGTGATCCAACATTCCTCCTCTTCCTCTTTAATGTGGGGGGGCTGCTGGACGTCTGTTGGGTAAATAAGTAATTACGATTAAGAGAGAATAGAAATAGTTTTTGACTGACACTGTTAACACAATGACATTGTGTTCTTTCGTGTGTTGTGTTAAAAGTGTGTAGCTTAACAACCAATAAAAACATGGAAAATACCTCCTTTTTTTTCTAAAATTAATTCATAAGTGGTACAGTGAGTACAAAAATAGACTTGGAAATTGGATGGGGGCAATTTGAAAAGTTTTTATAAGTACGAGGCAGCATTGATTGAGGCATTCTTAACTTTACACTCACTGACGTAAAGTGTGTAAGTATTTTATTCTGTATACGGTCTATGACACCTAAACTTTATCTAAATGGCAAATGGTAAATGGGTTATACCTCTATAGCGCTTTTCTACATTCAAGGTTGTCAGGTTCAAACACTGATGACATCTATTAATCAGACAAGAAGCAAGGAATCATGCAGAGACAGAGTTCAATTTAGCTCATGTAGAGAACGCATGGTGCTGCACACTTAGTCACAGTCTTGCTCTAAGGTTCAGCTCCCGCATCCCTCTTTTTATTCAGAGTTCCATAGTCAACATCACTGAGGCCGCCTCTAAAAGGAATGGTCACATATATTATGCAAAGCAGGTCCAGGACGCACAGTACGTGACAGAATGGGCTGGGGGGCCTTGTGATTTCGCCTTGTCCCCGCTTCGTCTGCGTGTTGGCATCTTATCTTCGTTGAGGTCCTTGAAGTCTCTGCTTCGTCTGTGTGTTGTCATCTTATCTTCGTTGATGTCCTTGAAGTCCTTGGCTGTTAGCGGGCTAAAACAAAGATAACATCTGTGGCTAAGGCCACCCCTCAGACAAGACGTTTTGTCCTTGCATAGATTAGAAAAGTCTAACTTGAGCACAATAGCTAATAACTAAAGCAACGGTCTTTAAGCATACTAAAGTTAGTGTGATAATATACACATAATTATTCTAACAAAGGTACTCAAAGCACTTTGACACTATTTCCACATTCACACACATTCACACACTGATGGCGGGAGCTGCCATGCAAGGCGCTAACCACGACCCATCAGGAGCAAGGGTGAAGTGTCTTGCTCAAGGACACAACGGACGTGACTCGGTTGGTACTCGGTTGGTAGAAGCTGGGGCTCGAACCAGGAACCTTCAGGTTGCTGGCACGGCCACTCTCCCAATCGTGCCACGCCGTTCAAGTTTATCTCTAAACTTAACCATAATATTTTAATGACATAGTCTGTACAATAACTTTGATATAATGGAAATAAAATATCTTAAGTCCAAAATCACTTAAAGATTTTTTGTCAGCATGCAAAATACTTTTTTGTGGTCATTTTGTTACCAAAACATGTTCTATTATGTGGTGTTTTATGGAGTACCTCCATCAACAATTCCTCTTTAGGAATTGGAGATAATCTATGACACGCTGACGGAAAGTCAGTCAGCTTTATGTTCTTTTAATACATGCATATTATAAATAAATACATAAATATTTAATAAATTGACTACTTTGGTTATTGTAAATAATTGTTTACTTTCACTTATTGATGCATGTAAGTCAGAATGAGGAAGTGAAATTATTAGATTTGATTACAGTATAAAATGTATTTGGTGACTGTGTGAGTTTTGTGTAAACATGTGTCATGTCTGTGTAATCATGTTTTGTTTTGTTTAGTTATTGGACTCTTTAGTTTCTGGCTTTTCACTCCCTTGTCTTGTTTCCATGATTACCCATTAGTTTCACCCGTTCCACGTTTGGACTCATTGTGCACTCTTGTTTGTCACCATAGCAACCCATTAGTTTTCACCTGTCACGTCACGCACCTGTTTCACGTTTTGAGTCACGCACCTCTTTTCGTTAATCATGTCTGTAGTATTTAAGTTCATTGTTTTCAGTTTGTCTTTCTGGTGACATCCCGCATTTATGCTCTTTATACCCGTCACAATCTGTTTACCTCTGAGCACTTCATGCCACGTCCAAGTAAGTTTTTGTTTATTAATGCCACAGTTAGTGTTTTTGTTTCATTGTTCATAGTTTCTGCCTTTGTGCAAGTTTTGTGTTTATAGCCAAGTTTTGTACCTTTACTGTGAGCGCCTTTTGTTTGTTTCTTTTTTTTGAGTGTTAAAATTAAATATGTCTTCACCTTCACGCCATGTCTGGTCCAAATCATTTGCACCACGGGACAACAAACCACGCCATAGTCCAAGTCCTGACAACATGTTGATACAGGTTTACATCTTCTTAGGGACTGGAACACAGATACTTGCACGTACACAGGTTTTGGGGTCAATTCCTAACCTCAAAAAAGTAAATAACTTCACAGTCAAAGTGGGTGACAATATTACAACAAACAAAAATGACATTACCTATCTTGGCTGCATCGTAGATACTAATCTCTCCAGTGAAAAAATTACTACTAAAGTAGTCAAAGGCTCAACCGACAAATTCTGTTCTTACGTAGTAGGATCGCCCCGTTGGTGGGTAGAAATACACATAAGACTCGAACGTAAGTGCTCATTTAACCCTACTTTTTGACTACGGAGTTCATGTTTGGTATCGTGACGCCTTAAAAGCCCTGAAAAACAAACTCCAGACAGCCCAAAACAAAATGATTGGGCTTCTACTCAACCGTCCATCTCGGCTTCGACTTACCACCAACGATTTCCTCAACGTGGGGAGGCTCTTGGTAGCCGACAGAGTACATCTTCTTGCAGTTGGTCTGGTGTACAAGATACACCATACCACCAAAATACCCATTCACCTGTCTAGATACTTCCAAAATATATTCACCATTATAACACCAGAGGTAGTTGTACAAATCATATTCAACCCAGATTTCACTCCAAAAAAGGTTCTAATTTGTTTGCCTGCTATACCACCAACATGTGGAACTCCCTATCAATAGTCATAAAGGAGTGTAAATCCCTTACTTCCTTCAAAGTCGCTTTGAAAAGACATTACAGGTTGCGGCTACTCGTAACTGGGAATAGACTAAGACTTTTGCTTTTAAAAAAAATACATTTTCTTGCAGTACTTTGGTCTTTAAAGGGGAACGTTATCACAATTTCAGAAGGGTTAAAACCATTAAAAATCAGTTCCCAGTGGCTTTAATTTTCGAAGTTTTTTTTCAAAATTTTACCCATCACGCAATATCCCTAAAAAAGCTTCAAAGTGCCTGATTTTAACCATCGTTATATACACCCATCCATTTTCCTGTGACGTCACACTGATGCCAACACAAACAAACATGGCGCATAGAACAGCAAGCTATAGCGACATTAGCTCGGATTCAGACTCGGATTTCAGCGGCTTAAGCGATTCAACAGATTACGCATGTATTGAAACGGATGGTTGTAGTGTGGAGGCAGGTAGCGAAAACGAAATTGAAGAAGAAACTGAAGCTATTGAGCCATATCGGTTTGAACCGTATGCAAGCGAAACCGACGAAAACGACACGACAGCCAGCGACACGGGAGAAAGCGAGGACGAATTCGGCAATCGCGTTCTAACCAACGATTGGTATGTGTTTGTTTGGCATTAGAGGAAACTAACAACTATGAACTAGGTTTACAGCATATGAAATACATTTGGCAACAACATGCACTTTGAGAGTGCAGACAGCCCAGTTTTCATCAATTAATATATTCTGTAGACATACCCTCATCCGCTCTCTTTTCCTGAAAGCTGATCTGTACAGTTTTGGAGTTGATGTCAGCAGGCCAGTGAAGCTAGGGTATATATTCTTCTCTTGATCATCTTCGGTGGCATAAGGGACGGTGTGAGCCAAGACATCCAGGGGGTTTAGCTCGCTCGTCTGCGGGAACAAACTGCCGCCATTGCTTGCCGTGCTACCGAGGTCCTTTGTCCCTGAATTGCTCACACACTCCGGCAGATTCAAAACGTCGTTTTCGTCGTTTTCGCTTGCATACGGTTCAAACCGATATGGCTCAATAGCTTCAGTTTCTTCTTCAATTTCGTTTTCGCTACCTGCCTCCACACTACAACCATCCATTTCAATACATGCGTAATCTGTTGAATCGCTGAAATCCGAGTCTGAATCCGAGCTAATGTCGCTATAGCTTGCTGTTCTATGCGCCATGTTTGTTTGTGTTGGCATCACTATGTGACGTCACAGGAAAATGGACGGGTGTATATAACGATGGTTAAAATCAGGCACTTTGAAGCTTTTTTTAGGGATATTGCGTGATGGGTAAAATTTTGAAAAAAAATTCGAAAAATAAAATAAGCCACTGGGAACTGATTTTTAATGGTTTTAACCATTCTGAAATTGTGATAATGTTCCCCTTTAAATCAAAGCATCTTCCTATTGACCATATATTGAAGAGAAGTGTTCATAATTAAATATAAAGTTAGTAAAGATGTGAGAGTAAGAAGTCAACAAACCTGTTCTGTGTAACACAACTTGATGTTTCTTGAAAACAGCGTCCAGTAGTTGATGTTGTCGCTCCTTCTCCTCTTTTGTTGGACAAAGTTCCTCCTCATACTTTGCTATCGTCCTTTCGCACATTTTCACACAATCACAACACTTTACACTCACATTTGATCTCTACTTAGCGATGTGTTGATAACGTCCACGTCTCTTTGTTAGCAGCTAACAAGCTAAGCTAACTAGCACGCTAAGCTAAGCTAGCACAAGACTTGATAAAGTGCGCGCAGACTAATGTATCCGGATACAAACAATGACTAACAATGTTTCATCTACTACACGACATATATGCGTACATGTATGCACTAAATACAAATAGAGAAACAATAATGGCCACGTTTAGGCCTTTTCCGTCAAACGCCATTTTGCTTTGTCATCGTTCTTCCTTCGATTTCCAGCAGACTAGTAGAGCATCTTCTTCTTCTTTGGTTTAATGGCGGTTGACGAGCAACCTTCTAGTGTGCATTACCGCCACCTACCTAAATGGAGTGTGGACGGAGCTGGAACCCTACTCTATATTCTTTTATTCAACCCTGTCTTTTAAAAAATGTATATAATGTTTTGTATCCTACGAGTGCAATCCTAAAATATCTTCCACTACTAACCTAACCTTCTCTTTCGCTAACTTATTTCCCAGTACGTCACGAGAGTGAGGGAGAGTTTGGACTCTCAAAGTTGTTAATAAAAAATGTTTTATTAAATGAAGACACCTAAATAAGCATATAGGTGAAACCGAGGACATAACAAGTACGACCTGCACATAAACAAAAATTAATTTTGAAATTATAAAGGCTTTCGCTCAAAATATTTTAAATACGGCATATCATCTTTTTCAGAACTCTGACTATAGAACTCCTGATCTTTCTGGGCTTTTGATGACTGGACACAATATCACAGATATAAAACTGTAAAATTAAACAATTCTTTATTATTTTTTTGTCTTGACCTGTATTTCCTTTGGAACAAAAACAAACAAAAAAAATACAAATATCCTGAAACCATACTTACCAACCCTCCCGAATTTTCCGGGAGACTCCCGAAATTCAGCGCCTCTCCCCAAAACCTCCCGGGACAAATATTCTCCCGAATATCTCCCGATTTTCAGCCAATTTTCATGCAAACCTGAGTGAGGACGACAACCTTTTTTCATGACAAGAGGACAACAGGGTGACAAGAACTAAATCATACAGACTAGAGATAAATTGTATTATTATGTTTATTTTACCTTAAAATAAATATATTTATTAATTTAAAAAAACAAAAAACTAAATACATTTTTACTATATTTTGCTAAAAACATCAAAATTAATTGTATTTTTATTTGTATTTTTTTGTGACTCCTTATTACATCCAGCCATAGAATTTTACATTAAAATAAACATATTTGAAAAAATTGATTTTAAATGATCATAATGATTCATTTAAAATGACCATATTTAATTATTAAAATAATTGCTTGTTTATCAACAGCTTTAGCATTTTATTCATTACATTTTGAAACTCTCAGAAGCCAAGTTATGTTATAATCCTTAATATTTATTTATGCAAGTTTGAAGTATCAATTATCTAAACACAGTTTTGTTTGCATATTTTCAGGATGTAGATATATATAAATATATATATATATACATACATATATATCTATATATATATCTATATATATATTTTTTTATTATTAATATTTTTTATTTTATATATATATATATATATATATATATATATATATATATATATATATATATATATATATATATATATATATATATATATATATATGTATGTATGTATGTATGAAATACTTGACTTGGTGAATTCTAGCTGTAAATATACTCCTCCCCTCTTAAGCACGCCCCCAACCACGCCCCGCCCCACCCCCGACCACGCCCCCAACCCCCACCTCCCGAAATCGGAGGTCTCAAGGTTGGCAAGTATGCCTGAAACTTACCATTCAGCCAAGGACAAAAGAAATATATTTTTTTAATTTCCAAAATGTACTCTTTTAAATACAAAACCCAAAACCAGTGAAGTTGGCACGTTGTGTAAATGGTAAATAAAAACAAAATACAATAATTTGCAAATCCTTTTCAACCTATATTCAACTGACTGGCTGCAAAGACAAGATATTTCATGTTCGAACTGGTTAACTTTGTTATTTTTCAAATATTAGCTCATTTGGAATTTGATGTCGTCAACATGTTTCAAAAAAGCTGGCACAAGTGGCAAAAAAGAGTTGAGGAATGCTCATCAAACACTTCTTTGGAACATCCCACAGGTGAACAGGCTAATTGGGAACAGGTGGGTGCCATGATTAGGTATAAAAGCAGCTTCCATGAAATGCTCAGTCATTCACAAACAAGGATGGTGCAAGGGTCACTACTTTGTCAACAAATGCCTGATTAAATTGTTTAAGAACAACATTTCTCAACAAGCTTTTGCAAGGAATTTATGGATTTCACCATCTAAGGTCCGTAATATCATCAAAAGGTTCAGAGAACCTGGAGAAATCACTGCACGTAACATTGAATGCCGGACCTTGGATCCCTCAAAAACTGACAAAAGTGTGTAAAGGATATCACCACTTGGGCTCAGGAACACTTCAGAAAACCACTGTTAATAACTACAGTTTGTCCCTACATTTGTAAGTGCAAGTAAAAGTCTACTATGCAAAGCGAAAGCTATTTATCAACAACACCCAGAAACGCCGCCGGCTTCGCTGAGCCCAAGCTCTGCTAAGACGGACTGATGCAAAGTGGAAAAGTGTTGTGTGGTCTGACAAGTCCACATTTCAAATTGTTTTTGGAAACTGTGGCCGTCGTGTCCTCTGTACCAAAGAGGAAAAGAACCATCCAGATTGTTATAGGCGCAACGTTCAAAAGCTAACATCCGTGATGGTATGGGGGTGTATTAGTACCCAAGACATGGGTAACTTACACATCTGTGAAGGTGCCATTAATGCTGAAAGGTACATACAGGTTTTGGAGCAACATATGTTGCCATCCAAGCAACGTTATTATGGACGCCCCTGCTTATTTCAGCAAGACAATGCCAAGCCACGTGTTACAACAGCGTGGCTTCGTAGTAAAAGAGTGTGGGTACTAGACTGGCCTGCCTGTAAGAATTCCACGTGAAAACCTTTAAAAATTGGTCTCCTCAGTTCCCAAACGTTTATTGAGTGTTGTTAAAAGGAAAGGCCATGTAACACAGTGGTAAAAATGCCCCTTTGACAACTTTTTTGCAACATGTTGCTGCCATTAAATTCCAGGTTAATGATTTGCAAAACAAAATTAGGTTTCTCAGTTCCAACATGAAATATCTTGTCTTTGCCGTCTATTCAATTAAATATAAATGGAAAAAGATTAGCAAATCATCGTATTTTGTTTTTATTTAGGAATTACACAACGTGCCAACTTCACTGGTTTTGTGTTTTGTAATAATAATATGCTTCCTGAAGTGGTCCAGAAGATGTTTCAGATGTGAACCAGCACATACAGTCGCCATCAAAAGTTGACATACACATGTAAAGAACATCATGTCATGGAGTTTCCAGTCATTTCTACAACTCTTATTTGTTTGTGATGTAGTGATTGGAGCACATACTTGTTGCTCACAAAAAACATTCATGAAGTTTGCTTCTTTTATGAATTTATTATGGCTCTACTGAAAATGTGCTGGGTCAAAAGTATACGTACAGCAATGTTAATATTTGCTTACATGTCCCTTGGCAAGTTTACCTGCAATAAGGCGCTTTTAGTAGTGTCGGAGGCAGATATTTACATATATCCGAATTTAAGTGTTACTTCTTTTATTTCATAATCATATTACAAAACAGCTAGTGTTTTTCTTCCAATTGTGGTCTTTTGGTTGTCTGCAAATACCGTGTGCTTAACCTTGAGTGAGGAATGTAAGAAAGAGAGATACTCCTTTCTCTTATCTAGCCTTATGTCCAGGTGCGGAGGACAATGGGCATGTGTTTTGGGCTGGAGGGACATGACTGCGAGGGTGGGAGGGAGAGAGACTTAAGAGGGGAAAGGGTTTTTCAAGGGGGGGGGCAGACCATCTTAGCGGCGCGATTGAATGTTCTATGCTGGACTGGTCTCAATATATTTACAAAGCTTTGCAAATATATTACAAAATACCTATTCTGTCTCTGGTGGTTTTTCTACTCAGCTTTAAGTGTCGTAAAGAGCTTGGGAGCGACTTGTGACTTGAATTCCCTGGGAGGAACAACTGGTCCAAACGCAACAGTAGCCATCCACAAGCTTCTGCTTGAATTTTTGACCACTCCTCTTGACAAAATTGGTGCGGTTCAGCTAAATGTGTTGGTTTTCTGACATGGACTTGTTTCTCTAGCATTGTCCACACGTTTAAGTCGGGACTTTGGGAAGGCCATTCTAAAACCTTAATTCCAGCCTGATTTAGCCATTCCTTGACCACTTTTGACGTGTGTTTGGGGTCATTGTCCTGTTGGAACACCCAACTGCGCCCAAGACCCAACCTCCTGGCTGATGATTTTAGCTTGTCCTGAAGAATTTGGAGGTAATCCTCCTTTTTTCATTGTCCCATTTACTCTCTGTAAAGCACCAGTTCAATTGGCACCAAACAGGCCCAGAGCATAATACTACCACCACCATGCTTGGCGGTATGCATGGTGTTCCTGGGATTAAAGGAGTCACCTTTTCTCCTCCAAACATATTGCTGGGTATTGTGGCCAAACAGCTACGTTTTAGTTTCATCTGACATCACATGGACAAAGATAAGACCTTCTGGAGGAAAGTTCTGTGGTCAGATGAAACACAAATTTAGCTGTTTGGCCACAATACCCAGCAATATGTTTGGAGGAGAGAAGGTGAGGCCTTTAATCCCAGGAACACCATACCTACTGTATAGCATGGTGGTGGTAGTATTATGCTCTGGGCCTGTTTTGCTGCCAATGGAACTGGTGCTTTACAGAGAGTAAATGGGACTGTTACGGCTACTCTTGTGTTCAAAAAGGTTAGAAAAAATAAAAATTGCAGAGTAGTCCTGAGGAGGAGGTCTATGACTCACTGAATTCCTTAATAAGCACTCGCGGAGATATTTCTAGATTCTAAATGATTATAATTTATTTTCACAAACAAAAAATATTCCCCGTGGTTGACTTTAATTCTCATCAAAATAACTTATTTAGCGGTAAATAAACTGTTTGACTCCTTCAACATGACAGACAGACAAAAGGAGCACTCAGCTGTCCTGTCTTCTTAATCATAGCAGGAGGAAGTGGCTCACCAGGAGGAGCGTGAGCAGCTGAAAACAATCAGTCAATCATAATTTGTCATGTCTGTGTAATCATGTTTTGTTTTAGTCATGTTTTGTTTAGTTATTGGACTCTTTAGTTTCTGGCTTTTCACTCCCTTGTCTTGTTTCCATGATTACCCATTAGTTTCACCTGTTCCACGTTTGGACTCATTGTACACTCTTGTTTGTCACCATAGCAACCCATTCGTTTTCACCTGTCACGTCACGCACCTGTTTCACGTTTTGAGTCACGCACCTGTTTTCGTTAATCATGTCTGTAGTATTTAAGTTCATTGTTTTCAGTTTGTCTTGCTGGTGACATCCCTGCATTTATGCTTCTGCACACTCTCCACACCCTTATGACCCTTGCTGCTCTTTTTTCATGCCGGTTCCATGCCAAGTAAGTTTTTGTTTATTAAGCCACAGTTAGTGTTTTTTGTTGTTCATAGTTTCTGCCTTTGTGCAAGTATTTGTTTTCATAACCAAGTCGTTTTCTCCGCCACTGTGCGCACTTTTCGTTTGTACTTTTTTTTGTAGTTATAGTGTTTAAATAAATAATATATTCACCTTCACGCCACATCTGGTCCAATTCACTTGCACCTCGGGAGAACAAACCAAGCCATAGTCCAAGTCATGACATAATTCATCTAAAACATCCAATAATTCATCAACATCATCATTGGCATTATTTGATTTCATTGTCATAACAATTAATTAATAAATAATATAGATAGGCTCCAACATCCCGGCCCCTAATTGTGGGCTTCAGCAAAACAATTACATCAATAATAATATTCAAAGGAGCCATAATAGAACAATCCAATCCAAACAATTATGTTCTTCAAATTCTAAATTAATTGAGTTACTGGAGTTACTAGTTAAGTGTCATCAAAGTCTATAGTCATATCAGACTATCTGAAGCGGTCATGGAGGCTGGAGAAGCGAAGCCCCCCTCAGTCCATCAAGCTGCTTCCATTAGCAGGCAGAGCTTATCTATTGGTCGTTGAGCCGTGTTGGTCTTGGTTTGAACCAAAACACTTCTCACAAAGCCTTTGGCATCTGGAAATGTCTTTACGATACGGCCCATAATCCATGAGGTTCTTTAAGTCCAGCACTATTTGCCCCTGCCTCATCACTGTCACAATCCTGGGCTGGTCTTCTATGCTGTCGGACTTGAGTGGACTGCTTGGTCCAGCCCTGGTTTTGCTTTCACGTACATCTTCACACCTCTGGGCTTGAGCGCTGTCTTTGGGCCCCGTTAGTGGCGCTGGTTATGTGTTTCCTTGTTCCATACTACCGACCACGCAGTCTGATAGTTTATACATCAATGATGAAATCTTAACATTGCAACACATGCCAATTTAGCTTACTAAAGTGCAATTTTAAATTTCGCGCGAAATATCCTGCTGAAAACGTCTCGGTATGATGACGTCAGCGCGTGACGTCACGGATTGTAGAGGACATTTTGGGACAGCATGGTGGCCAGCTATTAAATTGTCTGTTTCATCGCAAAATTCCACAGTATTCTGGACATCTGTGTTGGTGAATCTTTTGCAATTTGTTCAATGAACAATGGAGACAGCAAAGAAGAAAGCTGTAGGTGGGAAGCGGTGTATTGCGGCCGACTGCAGCAACACAAACACGGCCGGTGTTTCATTGTTTACATTCCCGGAAGATGACAGTCAAGCTTTACCATTGGCCTGTGGAGAACTGGGACAACAGAGACTCTTACCAGGAGGACTTTGAGTTGGATGCGCAGACGCGGTACCGTGAGTACGCTTCCAAACATTTGATCGCTTGCCCGTACGTGCGTGCCGCTATGTGCATGTCACGTACGTAACTTTGGGGACTTTGGGGAAATATATGTGCTGTATGAACTTTGGGGAGGTGAACGGTACTTTGGGCTGTGGGATTGAGTGTGTTGTGCAGGTGTTTGAGTTGTATTGGCGGGTTATATGGACGGGAGGGGGGAGGTGTTTGTTATGCGGGATTAATTTGTGGCATATTAAATATAAGCCTGGTTGTGTTGTGGCTAATAGAGTATATATATGTCTTGTGTTTATTTACTGTTTTAGTCATTCCCAGCTGAATATCAGGTCCCACCCGCCTCTCACAGCATCTTCCCTATCTAAAACGCTCCCACTGCCCTCTAGTCCGTCACTCTCACTTTCCTCATCCACGAATCTTTCATCCTCGCTCAAATTAATGGGGAAATCGTCGCTTTCTCGGTCCGAATCGCTCTCGCTGCTGGTGGCCATGATTGTAAACAATGTGCAGATGTGAGGAGCTCCACAACCTGTGACGTCACGCGCATATCGTCTGCTACTTCCGGTACAGGCAAGGCTTTTTTTTATCAGCGACCAAAAGTTGCGAACTTTATCGTCGATGTTCTCTACTAAATCCTTTCAGCAAAAATATGGCAATATCGCAAAATGATCAAGTATGACACATAGAATGGACCTGCTATCCCCGTTTAAATAAGAAAATCGCATTTCAGTAGGCCTTTAAATACTTCAAAGTTGATGAGCACTCCTTGTCATGACTTGGTCCTGGGGTTTAGTTTTTCTCGAAGGCAACGGAAAGTCGGCTCGGGCAAAACGGGAAGGAAGGTACATTTTTATTTAAACACTATAAATACAAAACAAGGAAGTAAACAAAAGGCGCGCACAATGGCGGAGAACAAACTATGAAACCAAACACTTGCACAAAGGCAAAAACTATGAAACAAAAAACACTAACTGTGGCAATAATAAACAAAACTTACTTGGCATGGACAAAAAGGAGCAGCGTGAACGATGGACATGAAAAAAGAGTCAGAAATGTGCAAAGCATAAATGTGGAGATGTCACCAGAAAGACAAACTGAAAAACAATGAACTTAAATACTACAGACATGATTAACGAAAACAGGTGCGTGTCTCAAAACGTGAAACAGGTGCGTGACGTGACAGGTGAAAACTAATGGGTTGCTATGGTGACAAACAAGAGTGCACAATGAGTCCAAACGCGGAACAGGTGAAACTAATGGGGTAATCATGGAAACAAGACAAGGGAGTGAAAAGCCAGAAACTAAAAAGTCCAATAACTAAACAAAACATGACTAAGACAAAACATGATTACACAGACATGACACTCCTCAACTTTCTCAGTCTTTTTTGCCACTTGTGCCAGTTTTTTTGAAACATGTCGGCATCAAATTCTAAATGAGCTAATATTTGCAAAAAAATAATGTTTTCCAGTTCGAACGTTAAGTATCTCGTCTTTGTAGTCTATTCAATTAAATATAAGTTGAAAAGGATTAGCAAATCATTGTATTTTGTTTTTATTTACCATTTACACAACGTGCCAACTTCACTGGTTTTTGGTTTGGTAGATTACCGTCAGTTTCAAGTTATACAGTCTAAGACAAGCCTCAGAGGTAACAAGTTTACAGTTTAGTGTTTGAAACAGCCCAACAAAACAGTCAGTTCAGGAGAAAAATGTTATCTTGAGGACAATACACCGTGAAACAATTCAAGTTAAACACATTACCGAGTCTGTGACAACTGATGTCAGGATTCTACCAAGAAGGTAAGCACATCCGGGACACTATTTTTGTAGCATAAATGCCACAGAAGTGTCATCAGTAAAGACACCATGTCAAGAGTGTCAAACGTACCCAAGGACTTCCCGGTTGTTGACTTTTGAGGGCAAGCATGGGAATGTAAGAGCCTATCACTGGTCAGCGGAACAGGGACTTAATACTATAAAAACCATGCATGAGCCCAATATATAAATGGTGAACAAACATTATGAAAGGGTTTTTGCTTTCTAGGAAACATGACTACAAAGCTGTTGAATGAAATTTTCCAAATGAAGAAAAAACAAAAAACTGGAAAGCCGGCCATAGTAATGATGAACAATCAATATGAAGGTGGGTTTGCGGTTCTAGGTCACATGACTAAAGCTGCTGACGATGGAAATGTTATCTATGAGCCATCGACAAGTACTTTATTGACGGTCCCTTAATGGAAAGCACTTGTCTGCACGAGCTGACAGACGGGCATGAGTTTTCAATGCCGGGGACAAAAAGTCAGTCTGGCTGGATGTTGACAACTTGAAACTAACTTCATCACGGCTCGGCACTTGGCGATCACTCCAGCAGCACTGAGAGCGGGCTCAGCCAAACTACCTCCAGGTAATGTTTCAATTGTCAGAGCCAACAGAGAAATTGACTGACAAAAAAACGCATAAGTTAATTAAGGCCCCACTTTTCCAAAAATGTACTAGCTTGATGCGAATAATAATAATAATATTGCCTGACACTCCAAACTTGTTTTCTGAAATTGATATTGTTTTGGGGAGGTTAAAAAATAAAATAAAACACAAAAAATGTTTAAAACAAAATAATGGGAGTTTTTGTTTTATCCACAAATGTAAGTTTGTCAAAACAAAACCATCCTTCCACAAACAATTCAGCCATTTTCTCTCACTTTTATATCGCATAAAGGTCTGGGGACATACATGTAAAACAATCACAACACAATCATCATATTACAAAAGAGAGTGATGAAGATAATTAATACAATTGATTATAGAGACCCAACAAATGATTCATAAAGTCACACATTTTAAAATGGTATAAAAGACAACTGTTCAAATGATGTATAAAGTAAATAATATGCTTCCTGAAGTGGTCCAGATGTGAACCAGTACATATGTATATCATATAAAGGTGCTAATCTATGGCATCATTAACAATTACAGATAAAAACATGTCACACTTCCATTATCCAAACACCTAAAAAAAAAAAAAATATTATGAATAAAGTCTAAAATTGTATTATGAATATATATACACACGAAAAATGCTTATTTTATGTAAAATATGTCTTGTAGTTTACTCTCACCTGTTATTAAAAGTACACTATGTTGCATATTAATGCATGTACTTGACTGAAAAAAGCACTAATATGAAATATCTACTCTATAAATGTAGAAGCATATTAAAAAGATTGTTACACAAACAACAATGTCACACATGTTATATGTGCTGATGTTGTTAGAAAGTCCAAATTAAAGTCTTGACAGTTTATTTCAAATCCTGCAGTTTCATTTGCTGCTGCTGTTCTCACCAGCACACTTGTGTTTCTTACACTGGTACTTATGAGAGAATCTTTCACCACACACACCGCAACTCAACACTTTCTCTCCTGCGTGTTTGGATTGTTCATCAGTGTGTGTTCTCATGTGTACTTTCAAATGTTGACTTTGTACAAAATCTTTACTACAGATTGAACAGATATAGGGTTTTTCGCCAGTGTGTATTCTCATGTGTCTTTTCAAATGGTGACTTTGTACAAAACCTTTACTACAGATTGAACAGATAAAAGGTTTTACTCCAGTGTGTATTCTTCTGTGATTATCCACACCTGACCGTTGTGCAAAACCTATACCACAGATTGAACAGATAAAAGGTTTTTCTCCAGTATGTACTCTCATGTGAGATTTCAAACTCTGACTTTTTACAAAACATTTACCACATTCTGAGCAACAAAAAGGTTTTTCTCCACTGTGTGTTCTCAAGTGTAATTTCATACCCTGACTTGTTACAAAACATTTACCGCATTCTGAGCAAGAAAAAGGTTTTTCACCAGTGTGTGTTCTCATGTGTACTTTCAAACTGTGACTTCTTACAAAACATTTACGACATTCTGAGCAAGAAAAAGGTTTTTCTCCAGTGTGTGTTCTCGTGTGTAATTTCAAACTCTGACTTGCCACAAAACATTTCCCACACTCTGAGCAAGAAAAAGGTTTTTCTTTAGTGTGTGTTCTCATGTGTAATTTCAAACTCTGATTTTTTGCAAAACATTTACCACATTCTGAGCAAGAAAAAGGTTTTTCTCCGGTGTGTGTTCTCATGTGTACTTTCACACTCTTACTTGTTACAAAACATTTACCACATTCTAAACAAGAAAAGGGTTTTTCTCCAGTGTGTGTTCGTATGTGTGACTTCAAACTCTGACTTGTTACAAAACATTTACCACATTCTGAGCAACAAAAAGGTTTTTCACCAGTGTGTGTTCTTATGTGACTTTTCAAATGGTGCCTTAGTGCAAAACCTTTACTGCAGATTGAACAGATAAAAGGTTTTACTCCAGTGTGTGTTCTCATGTGTTTTTCCATACATGAACTTTGAGCAAAACCTTTACCACAGATTGAACAGATAAAAGGTTTTTCTCCAGTGTGTGTTCTCATGTGTCTATAAAGACCACTACTGCAGTTGAAGGTTTTGTCACAGTGAGAACATTTCAAGCGAGTGTGACGTGTCTTATCATCTTTAGAGTCTTCATCATCAGTGTCAGGAGAGTGTGACGTTGTGTCCTCACTATCTGATAGTGGAGCTAAGAGCTTGTCTGCTTGTGATCCTCCACAGTGGTCTCCATCAGCTTCTGTTGTCATGTGTTGTGTTGAGCTGCTGCTTGGAGGCTCCGCCTCTCTCTTCTCCTCACTTTCACCTTTGACCTCATCGTCTTCACCCTTCACAGGGACACCAGTCACTGGGAACTCCTCCAAACATTTAGGCTGACTGATGCTGTGTTCCTCCTCTTCCTCTTTAAAGTAGGGGGTCAGTGGGTCCTCCTCTTCTTCTTTAATGTGAGGGGTCAGTGGGTTCTCCTGCTCCTTAAAGTGAGGGGTCAGTGGGTCCTCCTCTTCATTTTTGATGCGTAAGATCAGTGGGTCCTCCGCTTGCCCTTTCTTGTGAAGGGTCAGTTTAAAACTATGGGTCCGTGGCATCTCGTCTTCCTCTTTAATGTGGGGGGAATGTGGTTCCTCCTTTTGGTCACGAGGTAGAGTTTCTTCATCAAGGTCTGCGGCACAGGAGAAAACAAAAAAATCTTTACAAAAATCCAGCTTTGCTCAGTCACACCAACATATTCCCCTCACAGCAGTCAGGGTACTTCCAGCTGACACATGAAGAAGACCTTCAGGGGAATGCCTTCCCAGGCCAACGTCCAATCCACCTTATTCATATAAAAACATCCTAAAAGTCATTCCTGCAAACCTTAATGGTAGACGCCATACGTGAAAGTGTGCTGTTCTCCCTCTGAATAAGTCATACACACACAGGAAATAATGTACCACATGCCAGCCTCCACGCAGTAGTACTAGTGATGAGCTCCCCCTGCTGGTGGACAATAATTACTGTCATTATCACATTCATCTTTAGAGACATGTCTGCTCTAAAAAGGCATGCGCACAGTCAACATGTTGGCCAAAAAAGATGACATCTGTTTTGCTTTCATTTATATAGTGTCGCCGCAGTTAAATTAGGAAGAAGTAATCACTTCCTGTCAATGAGAAAGGACGCAAAAGAAAAAGGATCCCGCTTCTGCTACCGGAGTTTTTGTTAAGTCTGAAGATTTTGACCGCTGATTTGTGATCACAGCCACAGGAGAGTCACTTGGCATCTTCAATCTGATTTTGGTCAGTTGAGAGGCACTGATACGCTGAGTATCAGTGCCTCTCAACTGACCAAAATCAGATCGAAGATGCCTCAAGCCAACGGTGCCTTGCCGCAATTCAGAGCGGTTGCCTAGCAACCAAAAGCTACGGCGAGTTTACAGCTGTTTTAAAGTGATTCCGACGTCGCAGAGTGATATAAGTTGACAGGCTGACACCTCAAATTGATCTCTGAACGGCGCAAGGTACGAAATTGTTGAAAAAAAAAGTTAAAGGGGAACATTATCACAATTTCTGAATTGTTAAAACCATTCAAAATCAGTTCCCAGTGGCTTATTATATTTTTCGAAGTTTTTTTCAAAATTTTACCCATCACGCAATATCCCTAAAAAAAAGCTTCAAAGTGCCTGATTTTGACCATCGTTATAAACACCCGTCCATTTTCCTGTGACGTCACATAGTGAAGCCAACACAAACAAACATGGCGGAAAGAACAGCAAGCTAAAGCGACATTAGCTCGGATTCAAACTCGGATTTCAGCGGCTTAAGCGATTCAACAGATTACGCATGTATTGAAACGGATGGTTGTAGTGTGGAGGCAGGTAGCGAAAACGAAATTGAAGAAGAAACTGAAGCTATTGAGCCATATCGGTTTGAACCGTATGCAAGCGAAACCGACGAAAACGACACGACAGCCAGTGACACGGGAGAAAGCGAGGACGAATTCGGCGATCGCCTTCCAACCAACGATTGGTATGTGTTTGTTTGGAATTAAAGGAAACTAACAACTATGAACTAGGTTTACAGCATATGAAATACATTTGGCAACAACATGCACTTTTGAGAGTGCAGACAGCCCAATTTTCATCAATTAATATATTCTGTAGACATACCCTCATCCGCGCTCTTTTCCTGAAAGCTGATCTGTCCAGTTTTGGAGTTGATGTCAGCAGGCCAGGGAAGCTAGGGTCGATATTCTTCTCTTGATCATCTTCGGGACGGTGTGAGCCAAGACATCCAGGGGGTTTAGCTCGCTCGTCTGCGGGAACAAACTGCCGCCATTGCTCGCCGTGCTACCGAGGACCTTTGTCCCTGAATTGCTCACACACTCCGGCAGATTCAATGGGGGTCTGGCGGCAGATTTCTTTGAGTTTATCGTTGGAAATGCATCTGCTTTGAGTGTCGCAGGATATCCACACATTCTTGCCATCTCTGTCGTAGCATAGCTTTCGTCGGTAAAGTGTGCGGAACAAACGTCCAATTTCTTGCTACTTTCGCATCTTTGGGCCACTGGTGCAACTTGAATCCGTCCCTGTTTGTGTTGTTACACACCGACGAGGCATGATGTCTCCAAGGTACGGAAAACAGTCGAAAAAACGGAAAATATCAGAGCTGTTTTGACTCGGTGTTTGAGAAAATGGCGGATTGCTTCCCGATGCGACGTTACGTTGTGGCGTCATCGCTCCGAGAGCGAATAATAGAAAGGCGTTTAACTCGCCAAAATTCACCCATTTAGAGTTCCGAAATCGGTTAAAAAATATATGGTCTTTTTCCCGCAACATCAAGGTATATATTGACGCTTACATAGGTCTGGTGATAATGTTCCCCTTTAAAGCTCAGATTACAAAAATTCAGTATACAAAAATTCAGTTTTTAAAAATATAGTGTTTTAAAACTCAGTGTATACAAATTCTGAGTTTAAAATTTAGTGGCTAAAAATTAAATGTATAAAAAATATTATTTTTTATATTTGGTGTATAAAAACAGTGTTTAAAAAAAATCAGTTTATAAATATTCAGTGCTGAAAAATTCAGTGTATAAAAATGTATTGTAAACATTCTTTTTAACTTAGTGTATAAAAAAAGAGTGTTTAAAAAATTGGTTTAAATTTCAGTGTATAAAAATTCAGTGCTTGAAAAAATGTTGTGTTTTAAAACTCAGATTACAAAAATCCAGTGTACAAAAATTCAGTTTTTTTAAAATGTACTGTTTTAAGATTCCGTGTATAAAATTTCTTTTTTTTTTTCTAAATTTGGTGTATAAAAAAACAGTGCTTAAAAAAATATGTGTTTTGAAATTCAGTGTACAAATATTCAGTGTTTGAAAAGATTTACTGTTTTAAAACTCCAGTGTACAAAAATTCTGTTTTTAAAAATTTAGTGTTGTAAAACTCAGTGTATACAAATTTTGATTTGAAAATTTAGTGGGTAAAAATTCAATGTATAAAAAATATATTTTTTAAATTTGGTGTATAAAAACAGTGTTTAAAAAAACAAAACAGTCTATAAATATTTAGTGCTGAAAAATGTATGTCACGTGACATCAAACCTGACACCTCATTGTTTTTGCGAGCCTATCTGCTCTTTCATTCCCAGTATTCCCACATGAGCAGGTACACATACAAATACTACTTCTATTCCTTCGCTCATCATTCTGGAGTGGATAAATACAATTTCATACAATATTCCCTGATGACGCTGAGCATTTCCTGACTCAATATTTGTAAGAGTTGAAACAGAATCACTACGTATTAATATCTTCCTGCATCCACTTTCTTCAGCCCATTCCAGTGCCAGTAATATGGCAAACAGTTCAGCTGCACACACACTAATATCATCTGATGTTCTCTTGCAACACCCAAACTGCTGATCCGGTACCGATATTGCTGACCCGGTCTTATTCTCTGGGTCCTTGGATCCATCCGTAAATATCTGAGTCCAGTGATTATATTTGGTTTCAACCAGGTTATAAAACTCACCAACCATATCTGCATTCCTCTTTCTTTGTTTACTTGACAGTAATTCAAGGTCCACTATTCCTTTTCCAAATAGCCATAGAGGATGAGTTGGCCACACTACAGTCTCTCTAAGTATAATATCAATATAAGGTCGATACAGCGGTTTGATCAATATTTTGTATTATATATATTTGGTTGATTTTGTTTTGGTTTACACATTCAGGAAATAAGGAATACTTTAAGGGCATAAACCAAATGATTTAATTCAGAGCCATATTTAAATATTCAATGGATATTCTAACACCACCATGCTGTGTTTTTGTCTGATTATGACTGCGAACGAAAATTTTATCATTCAATGATCCTGAAAAAGACCGATACTGCCCCTGTAACTATTTGGTACTGGATCGATACCTAAATTTGTAGTATCAGCCAAAACTAAAGTACCGAACAACAAAACAAGTGGTTATTACATTTTAACAAAACAGAAGAATAAGTGATTATTACATTTTAACAGAAGTGTAGATAGAAACACGTTACATTAGAAAGTTCCTAAATAAAAATATTGTTATGGAATTATTGAGACATTTCTAGGATCTATTTACGATTTATACGAGATTTTGATAGAATTTAATACATTCTAAGGCCGGCGTAGCTCGGTTGGTAGGGCGGCCGTGCCAGCAACTCGACGGTTCCAGGTTCGATCCTAGTCACTTGCGGTGTGTCCTTGGGCAAAGTACTTTACCCACCTGCTCCCAGTGCCACCCACACTGGTTTAAATGTGACTTAGATCATGGGTTTCTCTATGTAAAGCACTCTGAGACATTAGAGAAAAGCGCTAAATTAAATATACTTCACTTAAAGGAAAACCGCACGTTTTTTCTTTTTTATGCATTTTAAATAGTAAATAAATGCAATCAAAAGTCTGCTTACACTAGAGGCTATTAGAGTCGCACTATTCTGCCTACAAATAACTTAAAAAACATCCGAGCCCCTCCATTAAGGTTTTATGTACATACAGTAAGTATATATGTCATTTAGTAACAGGCACATGTTTAAAAAGATGTAATAATTACATATATTTGCTCATTAGCGCATTCATTTCATAAACGCATCACAACGTTCCCTTCTTCTTTTTTTTTAACATCGCCGAATATTACACACTGCAGACTTCCTGAGAGCCAATAAACATAATAAAACATCACTTACTGTACATGGCCTGCTGTCACTATGACGCAGACTGCTAGAATCTTGTTATATTCCCATTTAGATGACGAATGACTCATAGTCGTTGCACGGAATAGGGGGGTGAAGCTATAAGTCTTTTTGTGTCGTTCGCCATTGCCGGGTCTAAATTGGCTGTCAAACGGTAACAACTTGTCAGAGCACGTCCTCATCCTTCTACTATCCAGGTGAGAGGCACGATTCATGATCTGGAATAATCTTTCACCAGCACCGAGGCGAGGAAGTAGCTCACCAGCCGGTGATGTCAACATAGACACACAAGCTATAAATAGTTTGTCTGCGTTAGTGTCAGAATAATTATATCTAAGTTATCACAATACTTGGTGTTGAAATGAGTTCCTGGCAAGAA
The DNA here is from genome assembly GCF_033978685.3 of Nerophis lumbriciformis. Taxonomy (NCBI): domain Eukaryota; kingdom Metazoa; phylum Chordata; class Actinopteri; order Syngnathiformes; family Syngnathidae; genus Nerophis; species Nerophis lumbriciformis. Next base: position 21,640,260 of record NC_084580.2, read on the forward strand.
GACAAAAGCTGTCTTTGAACCTACCAAGAAGAAGGCTTGTAACACTCCACTGTGTAAGGGGGGAAGCAACATGAAGGTGTTTCTGTTTCTTTCATGTATTGTAATCAACAGAAAGATATTGTTTTAACCAAAAGAACTACAAAGCGGAGAGAAGGCAGGATCTGCCCAAGTTCCAGACAACCTCTTTTTTGAACTCTTTTACGACCCCGTCCCTTTGGAAGCAGCTGTTGCCATGTGGTCAGGGAAGGTCCAAATAAAAGGAGGAGGCGTGCAATCTTTTGGCAGAGCGTAATGACACTGTACAAGGGTACAGATGTACACGTTTCTCCTCACTGAACCACATTGAATTCTGTCTGTTTGATTCTTTGCTTCTTGTCCTGTTTAATAGATGTCATCAGTGTTTGAACCTGACAGTCAGCGCTTATAATAACAATATCACTAATACTTGGTTGGTATTCAAGCCACGAAATGCAAATGGAGTATTGTTGGCGCTTTTTGGATGGTTATAGAGGACCTCCCATTCGCTCCATTGCCAGTGGACTTTTATTTACATTGAGTTAAAATATGATTTTTTTTTAATATATCCATCGTCATGTCTGTTATAATGATTGAGAATGATAGAAAAAATCCTCCCAAAAAGTGCAGTTTCCTCTAAATTCCAATTCAATTCCAAATTCTAAAGTCCATGAGCATGAACTGATAAAGCCTACTTGGATGAGAGGACAAACGTCTTCTAAGACAAAGTGAACAGTCCAGTTGTGATGGATTGAATGCCCTGAGAATAAAATGATATGTGCTTACTTGGACTGTGATGAAGCTGTGAGGACTCAGGTGGTTTGTCTTCATGCTTTTCAGTCTTCACAGAGACAACAGTCAGTGGAAACTTGCTGAGATCAGCCTCCTCCTGCCCTAGAAGACACTCTTCCTCCTGAGTGATCCAACATTCCTCCTCTTCCTCTTTAATGTGGGGGGGCTGCTGGACGTCTGTTGGGTAAATAAGTAATTACGATTAAGAGAGAATAGAAATAGTTTTTGACTGACACTGTTAACACAATGACATTGTGTTCTTTCGTGTGTTGTGTTAAAAGTGTGTAGCTTAACAACCAATAAAAACATGGGAAATACCTTATTTTTTCCTAAAATTAATTCATAAGTGGTACAGTGAGTACAAAAATAGACTTGGAAATTGGATGGGGGGCAATTTGAAAAGTTTTTATAAGTACGAGGCAGCATTGATTGAGGCATTCTTAACTTTACACTCACTGATGTAAAGTGTGTAAATATTTTATTCTGTATACGGTCTATGACACCTAAACTTTATCTAAATGGAAAATGGTAAATGGGTTATACCTGTATAGTGCTTTTCTACATTCAAGGTTGTCAAGTTCAAACACTGATGACATCTATTAATCAGACAAGAAGCAAGGAATCATGCAGAGACAGAGTTCAATTTAGCTCATTTGGAGAACGCATGTCCCTGCACACTTAGTCACAGTCTCGCCCTACGCTCTAAGGTTCAGCTCCCGCGTCCCTCTTTTTATTCAGAGTTCCATAGTCAACATCACTGAGGCCGCCTCTAAAAGGAGCGGTCACATATATTATGCAAAGCAGGTCCAGGAAGCACAGTACGTGACAGAATGGGCTGGGGGCCTTGTGATTTCGCCTTGTCCCCGCTTCGTCTGCGTGTTGTCATCTTATCTTCGTTGAGGTCCTTGAAGTCTCTGCTTCGTCTGTGTGTTGTCATCTTATCTTCGTTGAGGTCCTTGAAGTCCTTGGCTGTTAGCGGGCTAAAACAAAGATAACATCTGTGGCTAAGGCCACCCCTCAGACAAGAAGTTTTGTCCTTGCATAGATTAGAAAAGTCTAACTTGAGCACAATAACTAATAACTAAAGCAACGGACTTTAAGCATACTAAAGTTAGTGTGATAATATATACATAATTATTCTAACAAAGGTACTCAAAGCACTTTGACACTATTTCCACATTCACCCATTCACACACTGATGGCGGGAGCTGCTATGCAAGGCGCTAACCACGACCCATCAGGAGCAAATGTGAAGTGTCTTGCTCAAGGACACAACGGACGTGACTCGGTTGGTAGAAGCTGGGGCTCGGACCAGGAACCTTCAGGTTGCTGGCACGGCCACTCTCCCAATCGCGCCACGCCGTTCAAGTTTATCTCTAAACTTAACCATAATATTTTAATGACATAGTCATTACAATAACTTCGATATAATGGAAATAAAAAATCTTAAGTCCAAAATCACTTAAAACATTTTTGTCATCATGCAAAATTCTTTTTTGTGGTCATTTTGTTACCAAAACATGTTTTATTATGTGGTGTTTTATGGAGTACCTCCATCAACAATTCCTCTTTAGGAATTGGAGATAATCTAGGACACGCTGACGGAAAGTCAGTCAGCTTTATGTTCTTTTAATACGTGCATATTATAAATAAATACATAAATATTTAATAAATTGACTACTTTGGTTATTGTAAATAATTGTTTACTTTACTTATTGATGCATGTAAGTCAGAATGAGGAAGTGAAATGATTAGATTTGATTACAGCATAAAATGTATTTGGTGACTGTGTGAGTTTTGTGTAAACATGTTGATACAGGTTTACATCTTCTTAGGGACTGGAACACAGATACTTGCAAGTACACAGGTTTTGGGGTCAATTCCTAACCTCAGAAAAGTATATAACTTCACAGTCAAAGTGGGTGACAATATTACAACAAACAAAAATGAGATTACCTATTTCGGCTGCATCGTAGATGCTAATCCGTCCAGTGAAAAAATTACTACTAAAGTAGTCAAAGACTCAACCGACGAATTCTGTTCTTACATAGTAAGATCGCCCCGTTGGTGGGTAGAAATACACTTAAGACTCGAACGTAAGCGCTCATTTAACCCTACTTTTTGACTAAGGAGTTCATGTTTGGTACCGTGACGCCTTAAAAGCCCTGAAAAACAAACTCCAGACAGCCCAAAACAAAATGATTGGGCTTCTACTCAACCGTCCATCTCGGCTTCGACTTACCACCAACCATTTCCTCAAGGTGGGGAGGCTCTTGGTAGCCGACAGAGTACATCTTCTTGCAGTTGGTCTGGTGTACAAGATACACCATACCACCAAAATACCCATTCACCTGTCTAGATACTTCCAAAACATATTCACCATTATAACACCAGAGGTAGTTGTACAAATCACATTCAACCCAGATTTCACTCCAAAAAAGGTTCTAATTTGTTTGCCTGCTATACCACCAAAATGTGGAACTCCCTATCAATAGTCATGAAGGAGTGTAAATCCCTTACTTCCTTCAAAATCGCTTTGAAAAGACATTACAGGTTGCGGCTACTCGTAACTGGGAATAGACTAAACTTTTGCTTTTAAAAAAAATACATTTTCTTGCAGTACTTTGGTCTTTAAAGGGGAACATTATCACAATTTCAGAAGGGTTAAAACCATTAAAAATCAGTTCCCAGTGGCTTATTTTATTTTTCAAAGTTTTTTTTCTAAATTTTACCCAGCAATCCGCCATTTTCTCAAACACATTACAAACACAGAGTCAAATCAGCTCTGTTATTTTCCGTTTTTCCGACTGTTTTCCGTACCTTGGAGACATCATGCCTCGTCGGTGTGTTGTCGGAGGGTGTAACAACACGAACAGGGACGGAGTCAAGTTGCACCAGTGGCCCAAAGATGCGAAAGTGGCAAGAAATTGGACGTTTGTTCCGCACACTTTACCGACGAAAGCTATGCTACGGCAGAGATGGCAAGAATGTGTGGATATCCTGCGACACTCAAAGCAGATGCATTTCCGACTGGACAGATCAGCTTTCAGGAAAAGAGAGCGGATGAGGGTATGTCTTCAGAATATATTAATTGATGAAAACTGGGCTGTCTGCACTCTCAAAGTGCATGTTGTTGCCAAATGTATTTCATATGCTGTAAACCTAGTTCATAGTTGTTAGTTTCCTTTAATGCCAAACAAACACATACCAATCGTTGGTTAGAAGGCGATCGTCGAATTCGTCCTTGCTTTCTCCCGTGTCGCTGGCTGTCGTGTCGTTTTCGCTTGCATACGGTTCAAACCGATATGGCTCAATAGCTTCAGTTTCTTCTTCAATTTCGTTTTCGCTACCTGCCTCCACACTACAACCATCCGTTTCAATACATGCGTAATCTGTTGAATCGCTTAAGCCGCTGAAATCCGAGTCTGAATCCGAGCTAATGTCGCTATACCTTGCTGTTCTTTCCGCCATGTTTGTTTGTGTTGGCATCACTATGTGACATCACAGGAAAATGGACGGGTGTATATAACGATGGTTAAAATCAGGCACTTTGAAGCTTTTTTTAGGGATATTGCGTGATGGGTAAAATTTTGAAAAAAAAATCGAAAAATAAAATAAGCCACTGGGAACTGATTTTTAATGGTTTTAACCATTCTGAAATTGTGATAATGTTCCCCTTTAAATCAAAGCATCTTCCTATTGACCATATATTGAAGAGAAGTGTTCATAATTAAATATAAAGTTAGTAAAGATGTGAGAGTAAGAAGTCAACAAACCTGTTCTGTGTAACACAACTTGATGTTTCTTGAAAACAGCGTCCAGGAGTTGATGTTGTCGCTCCTTCTCCTCTTTTGTTGGACAAAGTTCCTCCTCATACTTTGCTATCGTCCTTTCGCACATTTTCCCACAATCACAACACTTTACACTCACATTTGATCTCTACTTAGCGATGTGTTGATAACGTCCGCGTCTCTTTGTTAGCAGCTAACAAGCTAAACTAACTAGCACGCTAAGCTAAGCTAGCACAAGACTTGATAAAGTGCGCTCAGACTAATGTATCCGGATACAAACAATGACTAACAATGTTTCATATACTACACGACATATATGCGTACATGTATGCACTAAATACAAATAGAGAAACAATAATGGCCACGTTTAGGCCTTTTCCGTCAAACGCCATTTTGCTTTGTCATCGTTCTTCCTTCTTCTTCTTCTTCTTTTGTTTTTATGGCGGTTGGCAAGCAACCTTGTGGTGTGCATTACCGCCACCTACTGTAATGGAGTGTGGATCGAGGTGGATCCCTACTCTATATTCTTTTATTTAACCCAGTATTTTTTAAATATGTGCATATTGCTTTATAACCTATGTGTTCTGAGTGCATTCCTAATATATCTTCCACTGCTAACCTAATATTCTCTTTCGCTAACTTACTTTCCAGTATTTCCCTTTCTCTATTATATTTCCTACAATGTATTAAAACATGTCCTACACTTTCTAGCTGCTGGCAAGAATCACACAGTCCTGTAGTATGTTTCCCTATCAATTTTAATGAACTATTTAGATATGTATGTCCTAATCTCATTCTAGTAATAATGTCTTCTTCCTTCCTATTTCTATTGCCTCCTCTCATTACACCTACTCTCCTCTGGACTTTGTAATACTCTCTACCTGTTGTTTCCTTATTCCAATTATCCTGCCACTTTTTATTGTGTTCCATCTTAATGATGTTCTTCACTTCCTCTTTACTGTGCTTAATCTCCATGTTTACTTCTGTTTTAGTAGTTGCTTGTTTTGCGTACTTATCCGCTAATTCGTTCCCCTCAACTCCTACATGAGCAGGAACCCAAAGAAATGTTACCACACCTCCCGCTTTATTTATTCTGTAATTTGCCTGAACTATTTCATCAACTAAATCTTGTCTTGTTTCTGATGCTATGTTTTTTATGCTCATCAATGCACTACTGGAGTCTGAGCACACGACTGCTTTTCTTGCTTTATTTTCTTCTATCCAATGAATTGCCATATAAATTGCTACCAATTCTCCCGTAAAAACAGATAACTTATCACTAATTCTTTTATTTAATACTATGTTTCCTTGTGGGATAACAGCTGCTGCTCCTACCTTATTATTTATAGTTTTTGATGCATCTGTGTACACCATGATGTTGTCTAAAAACGTTTTCTCAATCCATTGTTCTATCTGGTAACTATTTAAATTTCTATTCTTTAGTAATTGCATGTTTACATTTGGGTTTTCATACATCCACGGTGGTATTGCAGGGATTGGTACTGTAGGGCTAACTTTAATATTATCAATTTGAGCTTTATTACATATGTCTCCTATTATCCACCCGAAACTATTCATTTTTTTCTTCTCTTTTTCTTGGCAGTTTAATAACACTTGATGGGTTGGATGTCCTTGCTTGGATCCTTTTAAGTTTGCCCAATAAACTGCTGACAATTGATCTCTCCTCATATCTAAAGGTTTTTCATTCATCTCTACTTGTAATGCTGCAACTGGGGTTGATTTTGTAGCTCCACAACATAACCTTAAAGCCTGTGATTGGATCCTGTCTATTTTCCCAAGTAATGTTTTTGAAGCAGATTGATAAATGATGCATCCATAATCAATAACAGATCGAATTAAAGTCATATATATTGCTTTCAATGTCTGCCTATCAGCCCCCCAATCTTTACCCCTCAAAGCCCTCATTATATTTAACACCTTTTTACTTTTCTCCACTATTTTGCTGATGTGGGTTGACCAGTTAATATTTTTATCAAACCATATACCCAAATATTTAAATACTTGTACCTCTTCTATATTTTCTCCATAGAGTTTAATTTGGAGCTTGTTTTGTACTTTCCTCTTTGTAAAATTTATGACTTTTGTCTTTCCAACAGAGAATCTTAAACCCCAAGCCGTTCCCCATTCTTCAACATTATTTACCGCTTTTTGAATCTTCTTTTCTATATAATTAGTATTTCTACCTCTCTTCCACATCACACCATCATCAGCAAACAGTGCCACATCCACTAACCCTTCTACTTCACTAAAAACTTCATTTATCATTATTGAAAATAATACTGGACTTATTATACTTCCTTGCGGGGTCCCATTTTCCACTTCATATACTCTGCTGTATTCATTCTCTATTTTTACTAATATTTTTCTACTTGTTAAGAAGTCTTTTATCCATCTATACATTTTCCCTCTAATCCCAATTTTATTTAGTTTTATCAGCAACCCCTGTTTCCACAACATATCATAAGCTTTCTCTATATCAAAAAATACTGCAATAATACTTTCTTTATTTATTTGTCCCTTTCTAATTTCCTCTTCCAGCTGCACTGCTGGGTCGTTTGTGTTTCTTGCTTTGCGAAATCCACTTTGGTAGTTTTTTATTATTTCTTTTGACTCTAAATAATATACTAGTCTTTCATTAATCATTTTTTCCATTACTTTGCCCAAATTTGAGGTCAATGCTATCGGCCTATAATTACCTGCCTCTTCTGGATCTTTCCCTGGTTTGCATATTGGAATTATTACAGCTTCTTTCCATTCCGCTGGTAATTTTCCTTCTTCATATATCCTATTATATAATTCCAAGACCACTTCTTTGCCAATACTACTTAAATTCTTGATCATCTGATAACTCACCTGGTCTTTTCCTGGTGTTGTATTTTTAACCTTTTTCAATATTCGAACCATTTCATTCAAAGAAAATTTCATATCTATAGTGTTGGTTACTCTATTATCGTTGTCTTCCATCATTTCCCCAATATTTAAACTAATTGTTTCTTCTCTCTTTTGTATTTCTACATTTCTCAAATTATCATTACTGTGCACTTTAACAAATGTTTTTGCTAAAAGTTCTGCTTTTTCTTTATTTTCTACCACACACCGTGTCCCATCTTTCATCACATGATTTTTATGTTCATTTCTGATCCCTGACATTTTCTTGATCATTCCCCACACTTGGCCTAAAGGAGTATTTCTATTTAATGATTCACAAAACTTTCTCCAGTAGTGTTTTCTTGTCTTTTTAATAACGTACCTTACTTTAGCTTGGTGCCTTTTATATTGGATCATATCTTGGAAATTATGTGTTCTTCTCAATATTCTAAATGCTCTATTCCGTTCTTTTATTGCGTCTGTGCACGCTTGTGTCCACCACGGCACTATCTTCCTTCTTTTCCCTATACTACTCCTTGGTATACTCTTTTTGGCTGCTTCCATTATGCACTTTGTAATATCTGTATTCAGTTGTTCAATATCTTGATTTATATCCACTTCCTTTAATGTCATGTCGGTACTTTCCCTATATTGTCCCCAGTCACCGTGATTATACTTCCATCTTCCTTCTATTTTAGTGCTTTCTGTCCTTTGATTTATGTTTATGTGAATGAATATTGGGTAGTGATCACTTCCTATAGTGCTGTCTTTATTTACTTCCCACTCTACCTTTCCTGCTAACCCTTGTGACACTAGTGTTAAATCTATTGCTGTTTCTTTACCCGTAACTACATCTAACCTTGTTCCCGATCCATCATTCACACACACCAGTTCTTTTTCCTCCAAAAATGCTTCCAATGTTTCCCCATTCCAGTCATCCCTTTCACCCCACATTGTGCTATGTGCATTAAAGTCACCACACCAAATGATATTGCCACTCCAGTGCTCGACTATTGTTTCTAGTTGATGATTTTGTAATTTCTTGCACGGATTATAGAAGTTTAGCACTTTATATCTTTCTTTATTATTCCATACTTCTACCCCTACTATTTCTAGTTCTTGTTTTTCTTTTAATATTGTATATTGCATGTCTTCTTTAATAAATATGGCACATCCTCCTCCTTGCCCATCATTCCTATCTTTACGTATTGTTATGTAACCTTTTATTATAAAGCTCAATTTTGGCTTCAGCCAGGTTTCTTGAATACATAGTATATGTGGTTTATTTTTCAAATTATTAATATAACCCTTTAGTTCCTGTCCGTTTGCTATTAAACTTCTGGCATTCCACTGAACAATTAACATGGCGTTGGATTGTGGTAACATGACTCGGTCTCGTCTACTCTCTGTAGTTCACCTTGTACCTGTTCCCAAGATAGTTCTTTTAAATTTAAGAACTTTGCTGCTGCTTTGACAATTATTTTGATCTTCTCAGTTTTATTTCTTGCCTGTTCTGTGCAGTTTATTACATATGCCAGGAACACAACTAGCTTGTCCATGGAAAGTCCTGTATTTGCTGCCTCTTGTTTTTTATTACTTGTACTATTGTCACATGTGTCTTGTTCTGATCTATTCTCACTTCTATCTTGTTCTGCACTTTCTTTATTTCTTACTTTAACTGCCTCTGCGTATGTAATATTTCTTTCTACTCTGATTTGCTGTACTTCTGTTGCCTGTTTCGTAATGACACATCCTCCATACGCTGCTGTGTGATTCCCGCCACAGTTACAACACTTGACCAGTATATTGTCTCCACATTGTCCGTATTCATGCTCTCCTCCACACCTTCCACATCTCAACTTAGCATGGCACACACTGGCTATGTGCCCATAGCGTTGGCACTTGAAACAGCGTACTGGGGGTGGGACATAAGCTCTAACGTAAAAGCTTAAAAACCCAATCATAATTCTTTGCGGTAGAACTTCCTCGACAAACTGTACTAATACAGATTCGCTCTCCGTCTTTTCTCCATTTCTAAATGCCATCATTCTTGTCATCATCTTGACAGTACCCCCTTTTATTTGTCTTTTCAATTCTTCTAAATTTTCACCCCTTGGGATTCCTGTCACTACTCCTCTTGCCCCCTTTCGTTCCCCCACTTCCATTTTTTCCTTTATTATCTTATTGCACAGTTTTTGCAACCGCATTGCTTTGTTCTTTTGCTCTCCATTTTTGCATTTAATCAAAAGTCGTCCGTCCCTGAGCACCTTCGCTATCTCCACCTCTCCGATGTCCTTCTTTAACCCCTTAACCAGTGTCATCAAACTTATGTCATTCAAGTCTTGACCTGATTTAAATGTATATATGATCCTGTAATTATCTTCCATGGTCTTTTTCCTCTTTTCTACTTCTTCATCTTCTTCGTGTACTCTTTTAGCACTCGATTTTCCTTCATGCCCTCCACTCCCCTTCTTTCCTCTCTCCCCTCTAGTCCTATCCACGTCCATACTTTCCTCATAAATCCCGTCACTATCCCCTTCCATCTCGATCCAGTCACAATACAGCTTATGCACAACCGCCAAGGAGATTTAGATACGCTCACTCGTTAGCCACCACTCCTTGTTTTACTTCCGCCTTCGTTAACACGTCACCCGTCGTCCTTCCTCCCCTTAACCGTCCCGTTCTTCCTTCGATTTCCAGCAGACTAGTAGAGCATCTTCTTCTTCTTTGGTTTAATGGCAGTTGACAAGCAACCTTCTAGTGCGCATTACCGCCACCTACTGAAATGGAGTGTGGACGGAGCTGGAACCCTACTCTATATTCTTTTATTCATACCCTGTCTTTTTAAAAATGTATATAATGTTTTGTATCCTACGAGTGCAATCCTAAAATATCTTCCACTACTAACCTAACCTTCTCTTCCGCTAACTTATTTCCCAGTACGTCACGAGAGCGAGGGAGAGTTTGGACTCTCAAAGTTGTTAATAAACGGGAGCGATCCGAGGCATTGAGTTGAAACGTGTTGCCTAATTTTTTTATTAAATGAAGACACCTAAATAAGCATATAGGTGAAACCGAGGACATAACAAGTACGACCTGCAAATAAACAAAAATTAATTTTGAAATTATAAAAGCTTTCGCTCAAAATATTCTAAATATGGCATATCATCTTTTTCAGAACTCTGACTATAGAACTCCTGAACTTTATGGGCTTTTGATGACTGGACACAATATCACAGATATAAAACTCTAAAATTAAACAATTCTTTATTATTTTTTTGTCTTGACCTGTATTTCCTTTGGAACAAAAACAAACAAAAAAAAATACAAATATCCTGAAACCATACTTGCCAACCCTCCCGAATTTTCCGGGAGACTCCGGAAATTCAGCGCCTCTCCCCAAAACCTCCCGGGACAAATATTCTCCCGAAAATCTCCCGATTTTCAGCCAATTTTCATGCGAACCTGAGTGAGGACGACAACCTTTTTTCATGACGGGAGGACAACAGGGTGACAAGAACTAAATCATCCAGACTAGAGATAAATTGTATTATTTTGTTTATTTTACCTAAAAATAAATATATTTATTAATTAAAAAAACAAAAAACAAAATACATTTTTACTATATTTGGCTAAAAACATCAAAATTAATTGTATTTTTATTTGTATTTTTTTGTGACTCCTTATTACATCCAGCCATAGAATTTTACATTAAAATAAACATATTTGAAATAATTGATTTTAAATGATCAATAATTCATTTAAAATGACCATATTTAATTATTAAAATAATTGCTTGTTTATCAACAGCTTTAGCATTTTATTCATTACATTTTGAAACTCTCAGAAGCCGAGTTATGTTATAATCCTTCATGTTTATTTATGCAAGTTTGAAGTATCAATTATCTAAACACAGTTTTGTTTGCATATTTTCAGGATGTAGATATATATATATATATATATATATTTATTTTTATTTTTTATTTTTTATTTTTTTATTTATTTATTTGTTTATTATTATATATATATATATATATATATATATATATATATATATATATATATATATATATATATATATATATATATATATACTGTATATATGTATGTATGTATGTATGAAATACTTGACTTGGTGAATTCTAGCTGTAAATATACTCCTCCCCTCTTAAGCAACTTACCATTCAGCCAAGGACAAAAGAAATATATTTTTTTAATTTCCAAAATGTACTCTTTTAAATACAAAACCCAAAACCAGTGAAGTTGGCACGTTGTGTAAATGGTAAATAAAAACAAAATACAATAATTTGCAAATCCTTTTCAACCTATATTCAACTGACTGGCTGCAAAGACAAGATATTTCATGTTCGAACTGGTTAACTTTGTTATTTTTTGCAAATATTAGCTCATTTGGAATTTGATGTCGTCAACATGTTTCAAAAAAGCTGGCACAAGTGGCAAAAAAGAGTTGAGAAATGCTCATCAAACACTTCTTTGGAACATCCCACAGGTGAACAGGCTAATTGGGAACAGGTGGGTGCCATGATTAGGTATCAAAGCAGCTTCTATGAAATGCTTAGTCATTCACAAACAAGGATGGTGCAAGGGTCACTACTTTGTCAACAAATGCCTGAGCAAATTGTTTAAGATCAACATTTCTCAACGAGCTTTTGCAAGGAATTTATGGATTTCACCATCTAAGGTCGGTAATATCATCAAAAGGTTCAGAGAATCTGGAGAAATCACTGCACGTAACATTGAATGCCCGTGACCTTGGATCCCTCAAAAACTGACAAAAGTGTGTAAAGGATATCACCACTTGGGCTCAGGAACACTTCAGAAAACCACTGTCAATAACTACAGCTTGTCCCTACATTTGTAAATGCAAGTAAAAGTCTACTGTGCAAAGCGAAAGCTATTTATCAACAACACCCAGAAACGCCGCCGGCTTTGCTGAGCCCAAGCTCATCTAAGACGGACTGATGCAAAGTGGAAAAGTGTTGTGTGGTCTGACAAGTCCACATTTCAAATTGTTTTTGGAAACTGTGGCCGTCGTGTCCTCCGGACCAAAGAGGAAAAGAACCATCCAGATTGTTATAGGCGCAACGTTCAAAAGCCAGCATGTGTGATGGTATGGGGGTGTATTAGTGCCCAAGGCATGGGTAACACACACATCTGTGAAGGCACCATTAATGCTGAAAGGTACATACAGGTTTTGGAGCAACATATGTTGCCATCCAAGCAACGTTATTATGGACGCCCCTGCTTATTTCAGCAAGACAATGCCAAGCCACGTGTTACATCAGCGTGGCTTTGTAGTAAAAGAGTGTGGGTACTAGACTGGCCTGCCTGTAAGAATTCCTGAAAAGCTTTAAAAATTGGTCTCCTCAGTTCCCAAATGTTTATTGAGTGTTGTTAAAAGGAAAGGCCATGTAACACAGTGGTAAAAATGCCCCTGTGACAACTTTTTTTGCAACATGTTGCTGCCATTAAATTCCAGGTTAATGATTTGCAAAATAAAATTAAGTTTATCAGTTCCAACATTAAATATCTTGTCTTTGCAGTCCATTCAATTAAATATAAATGGAAAAAGATTTGCAAATCATCCTATTTTGTTTTTATTTACGAATTACACAACGTGCCAACTTCACTGGTTTTGGGTTTTGTAATAATAATATGCTTCCTGAAGTGGTCCAGAAGATGTTTCAGATGTGAACCAGCACATACAGTCGCCATCAAAAGTTGACATACACATGTAAAGAACATCATGTCATGGAGTTTCCAGTCATTTCTACAACTCTTATTTGTTTGTGATGTAGTGATTGGAGCACATACTTGTTGCTCACAAAAAACATTCATGAAGTTTGCTTCTTTTATGAATTTATTATGGGTCTACTGAAAATGTGCTGGGTCAAAAGTATACGTACAGCAATGTTAATATTTGCTTACATGTCCCTTGGCAAGTTTACCTGCAATAAGGCGCTTTTGGTAGTGTCGGAGGCAGATATTTACATATATCCGAATTTAAGTGTTACTTCTTTTATTTCATAATCATATTACAAAACAGCTAGTGTTTTTCTTCCAATTGTGGTCTTTTGGTTGTCTGCAAATACCGTGTGCTTAACCTTGAGTGAGGAATGTAAGAAAGAGAGATAATCCTTTCTCTTATCTAGCCTTATGTCCAGGTGCGGAGGACAATGGGCATGTGTTTTGGGCTGGAGGGACATGACTGCGAGGGTGGGAGGGAGAGAGACTTAAGAGGGGAGAGGGTTTTTCAAGGGGGGGCAGACCATCTTAGCGGCGCGATTGAATGTTCTATGCTGGACTGGTCTCAATATATTTACAAAGCTTTGCAAATATATTACAAAATACCTATTCTGTCTCTGGTGGTTTTTCTACTCAGCTTTAAGTGTCGTAAAGAGCTTGGGAGCGACTTGTGACTTGAATTCCCTGGGAGGAACAACTGGTCCAAACGCAACAGTAGCCATCCACAAGCTTCTGCTTGAATTTTTGACCACTCCTCTTGACAAAATTGGTGCGGTTCAGCTAAATGTGTTGGTTTTCTGACATATAAATAAAATAAATGATAAATGGGTTATACTTGTATAGCGCTTTTCTACCTTCAAGGTACTCAAAGCGCTTTGACAGTATTTCCACATTCACCCATTCACACACACATTCACACACTGATGGAGGGAGCTGCCATGCAAGGCGCTAACCAGCAGCCATCAGGAGCAAGGGTGAAGTGTCTTGCCCAAGGACACAACGGACGTGACTAGGATGGTAGAAGGTGGGGATTGAACCCCAGTAACCAGCAACCCTCCGATTGCTGGCACGGCCACTCTACAAACTTCGCCACGCCGTCCGACATGGACTTGTTTCTCTAGCATTGTCCACACGTTTAAGTCAGGACTTTGGGAAGGCCATTCTAAAACCTTAATTCCAGTCTGATTTAGCCATTCCTTGACCACTTTTGACGTGTGTTTGGGGTCATTGTCCTGTTGGAACACCCAACTGCGCCCAAGACCCAACCTCCGGGCTGATGATTTTAGCTTGTCCTGAAGAATTTGGAGGTAATCCTCCTTTTTTCATTGTCCCATTTACTCTCTGTAAAGCACCAGTTCAATTGGCACCAAAACAGGCCCAGAGCATAATACTACCACCACCATGCTTGGCGGTATGCATGGTGGTCCTGGGATTAAAGGAGTCACCTTTTCTCCTCAAAACATATTGCTGGGTATTGTGGCCAAACAGCTATGTTTTAGTTTCATCTGACATCACATGGACAAAGATAAGACCTTCTGGAGGAAAGTTCTGTGGTCAGATGAAACACAAATTTAGCTGTTTGGCCACAATACCCAGCAATATGTTTGGAGGAGAGAAGGTGAGGCCTTTAATCCCAGGAACACCAAACCTACTGTATAGCATGGTGGTGGTAGTATTATGCTCTGGGCCTGTTTTGCTGCCAATGGAACTGGTGCTTTACAGAGAGTAAATGGGACTGTTACGGCTACTCTTGTGTTCAAAAAGGTTAGAAAAAATAAAAATGGCAGAGTAGTCCTGAGGAGGAGGTCTATGACTCACTGAATTCCTTAATAAGCACTCGCGGAGATATTTCTAGATTCTAAATGATTATAATTTATTTTCACAAACAAAAAATATTCCCCGTGGTTGACTTTAATTCTCATCAAAATAACTTATTTAGCGATAAATAAACTGTTTGACTCCTTCAACATGACAGACAGACAAAAGGAGCACTCAGCTGTCCTGTCTTCTTAATCATAGCAGGAGGAAGTGGCTCACCAGGAGGAGCGTGAGCAGCTGAAAACAATCAGTCAATCATAATTTGTCATGTCTGTGTAATCATGTTTTGTTTTAGTCATGTTTTGTTTAGTTATTGGACTCTTTAGTTTCTGGCTTTTCACTCCCTTGTCTTGTTTCCATGATTACCCATTAGTTTCACCTGTTCCACGTTTGGACTCATTGTGCACTCTTGTTTGTCACCATAGCAACCCATTCGTTTTCACCTGTCACGTCACGCACCTGTTTCACGTTTTGAGTCACGCACCTGTTTTCGTTAATCATGTCTGTAGTATTTAAGTTCATTGTTTTCAGTTTGTCTTGCTGGTGACATCCCTGCATTTATGCTTCTGCACACTCTCCACACCCTTATGACCCTTGCTGCTCTTTTTTCATGCCGGTTCCATGCCAAGTAAGTTTTTGTTTATTAAGCCACAGTTAGTGTTTTTTGTTGTTCATAGTTTCTGCCTTTGTGCAAGTATTTGTTTTCATAACCAAGTCGTTTTCTCCGCCACTGTGCGCGCTTTTCGTTTGTACTTTTTTTGTAGTTATAGTGTTTAAATAAATAATATATTCACCTTCACGCCACATCTGGTCCAATTCACTTGCACCTCAGGAGAACAAACCAAGCCATAGTCCAAGTCATGACATAATTCATCTAAAACATCCAATAATTCATCAACATCATCATTGGCATTATTTGATTTCATTGTCATAACAATTAATTAATAAATAATATAGATAGGCTCCAACATCCCGGCCCCTAATTGTGGGCTTCAGCAAAACAATTACATCAATAATAATATTCAAAGGAGCCATAATAGAACAATCCAATCCAAACAATTATGTTCTTCAAATTCTAAATTAATTGAGTTACTGGAGTTACTAGTTAAGTGTCATCAAAGTCTATAGTCATATCAGACTATCTGAAGCGGTCATGGAGGCTGGAGAAGCGAAGCCCCCCTCAGTCCATCAAGCTGCTTCCATTAGCAGGCAGAGCTTATCTATTGGTCGTTGAGCCGTGTTGGTCTTGGTTTGAACCAAAACACTTCTCACAAAGCCTTTGGCATCTGGAAATGTCTTTACGATACGGCCCATAATCCATGAGGTTCTTTAAGTCCAGCACTATTTGCCCCTGCCTCATCACTGTCACAATCCTGGGCTGGTCTTCTATGCTGTCGGACTTGAGTGGACTGCTTGGTCCAGCCCTGGTTTTGCTTTCACGTACATCTTCACACCTCTGGGCTTGAGCGCTGTCTTTGGGCCCCGTTAGTGGCGCTGGTTATGTGTTTCCTTGTTCCATACTACCGACCACGCAGTCTGATAGTTTATACATCAATGATGAAATCTTAACATTGCAACACATGCCAATTTAGCTTACTAAAGTGCAATTTTAAATTTCGCGCGAAATATCCTGCTGAAAACGTCTCGGTATGATGACGTCAGCGCGTGACGTCACGGATTGTAGAGGACATTTTGGGACAGCATGGTGGCCAGCTATTAAATCGTCTGTTTCATCGCAAAATTCCACAGTATTCTGGACATCTGTGTTGGTGAATCTTTTGCAATTTGTTCAATGAACAATGGAGACAGCAAAGAAGAAAGCTGTAGGTGGGAAGCGGTGTATTGCGGGCGGCTGCAGCAACACAAACACAGCCGGTGTTTCATTGTTTACATTCCCGGAAGATGACAGTCAAGCTTTACCATTGGCCTGTGGAGAACTGGGACAACAGAGACTCTTACCAGGAGGACTTTGAGTTGGATGCGCAGACGCGGTACCGTGAGTACGCTTCCAAACATTTGATCGCTTGCCCGTACGTGCGTGCCGCTATGTGCATGTCACGTACGTAACTTTGGGGACTTTGGGGAAATATATGTGCTGTATGAACTTTGGGGAGGTGAACGGTACTTTGGGCTGTGGGATTGAGTGTGTTGTGCAGGTGTTTCAGTTGTATGGACGGGAGGGGGGGAGGTGTTTGTTATGCGGGATTAATTTGTGGCATATTAAATATAAGCCTGGTTGTGTTGTGGCTAATAGAGTATATATATGTCATGTGTTTATTTACTGTTTTAGTCATTCCCAGCTGAATATCAGGTCCCACCCGCCTCTCACAGCATCTGAATGGCTCCCACTGCCCTCTAGTCCTTCACTCTCACTTTCCTCATCCACAAATCTTTCATCCTCGCTCAAATTAATGGGGAAATCGTCGCTTTCTCGGTCCGAATCGCTCTCGCTGCTGGTGGCCATGATTGTAAACAATGTGCGGATGTGAGGAGCTCCACAACCTGTGACGTCACGCTACTCGTCTGCTACTTCCGGTACAGGCAAGGCTTTTTTTATCAGCGACCAAAAGTTGCGAACTTTATCGTCGATGTTCTCTACTAAATCCTTTCAGCAAAAATATGGCAATATCGCGAAATGATCAAGTATGACACATAAAATGGACCTGCTATCCCCGTTTAAATAAGAAAATCGCATTTCAGTAGGCCTTTAAATACTTCAAAGTTGATGAGCACTCCTTGTCATGACTTGATCCTGGGGTTTAGTTTTTCTCGAAGGCAACGGAAAGTTGGCTCGGGCAAAACGGGAAGGAAGGTACATTTTTATTTAAACACTATAAATACAAAACAAGGAAGTAAACAAAAGGCGCGCACAATGACGGAGAACAAACTATGAAACCAAACACTTGCACAAAGGCAAAAACTATGAACAACAAAAAACACTAACTGTGGCAATAATAAACAAAACTTACTTGGCATGAACAAAAAGGAGCAACGTGAACGATGGACATGAAAAAAGAGTCAGAAATGTGCAAAGCATAAATGTGGGGATGTCACCAGAAAGACAAACTGAAAAACAATGAACTTAAATACTACAGACATGATTAACGAAAACAGGTGCGTGTCTCAAAACGTGAAACAGGTGCGTGACGTGACAGGTGAAAACTAATGGGTTGCTATGGTGACAAACAAGAGTGCACAATGAGTCCTAACGTGGAACAGGTGAAACTAATGGGGTAATCATGGAAACAAGACAAGGGAGTGAAAAGCCAGAAACTAAAAAGTCCAATAACTAAACAAAACATGACTAAGACAAAACATGATTACACAGACATGACACTCCTCAACTTTCTCAGTCTTTTTTGCCACTTGTGCCAGCTTTTTTGAAACATGTCGGCATCAAATTCTAAATGAGCTAATATTTGCAAAAAAAATAATGTTTTCCAGTTCGAACGTTAAGTATCTCGTCTTTGTAGTCTATTCAATTAAATATAAGTTGAAAAGGATTAGCAAATCATTGTATTTTGTTTTTATTTACCATTTACACAACGTGCCAACTTCACTGGTTTTTGGTTTGGTAGATTACCGTCAGTTTCAAGTTATACAGTCTAAAACAAGCCCCAGAGGTAACAAGTTTACAGTTTAGTGTTTGAAACAGCCCAACGAAACAGTCAGTTCAGGAGAAAAATGTTAGCTTGAGGACAATACACCGTGAAACAATTCAAGTTAAACACATTACCGAGTCTGTGACAACTGATGTCAGGATTCTACCAAGAAGGTAAGCACATCCGGGACACTATTTTTGTAGCATAAATGCCACAGAAGTGTCATCAGTAAAGACACCATGTCAAGAGTGTCAAACGTACCCAAGGACTTCCCGGTTGTTGACTTTTGAGGGCAAGCATGGGAATGTAAGAGCCTATCACTGGTCAGCGGAACAGGGACATAATACTATAAAAACCATGCATGAGCCCAATATATAAATGGTGAACAAACATTATGAAAGGGTTTTTGCTTTCTAGGAAACATGACTACAAAGCTGTTGAATGAAATTTTCCAAATGAAGAAAAAATAAAAAACTGGAAAGCCGGCCATAGTAATGATGAACAAACAATATGAAGGTGGGTTTGCGGTTCTAGGTCACATGACTAAAGCTGCTGACGATGGAAATGTTATCTATGAGCCATTGACAAGTACTTTATTGACGGTCCCTTAATGGAAAGCACTTTTCTGCACGAGCTGACAGACGGGCATGAGTTTTCAATGCCGGGGACAAAAAGTCAGTCTGGCTGGATGTTGACAACTTGAAACTAACTTCATCACGGCTCGGCACTTGGCGGTCACTCCAGCAGCACTGAGAGCGGACTCAGCCAAACTACCTCCAGGTAATGTTTCAATTGTCAGAGCCAACAGAGAAATTGACTAACAAAAAAACGCATAAGTTAATTAAGGCCCCACTTTTCCAAAAATGTACTAGCTTGATGCGAATAATAATAATAATATTGCCTGACACTCCAAACTTGTTTTCTGAAATTGATATTGTTTTGGGGAGGTTAAAAAAGAAAATAAAACACAAAAAATGTTTAAAACAAAATAATGGGAGTTTTTGTTTTATCCACAAATGTAAGTTTGTCAAAACAAAACCATCCTTCCACAAACAATTCAGCCATTTTCTCTCACTTTTATATCGCATAAAGGTCTGGGGACATACATGTAAAACAATCACAACACAGTCATCATATTACAAAAGAGAGTGATAAAGATCATTAATACAATTGATTATAGAGACCCAACAAATGATTCATAAAGTCACACATTTTAAAATGGTATAAAAGACAACTGTTCAAATGATGTATAAAGTAAATAATATGCTTCCTGAAGTGGTCCAGATGTGAACCAGTACATATGTATATCATATAAAGGTGCTAATCTATGGGATCATTCACAATTACAAATAAAAACATGTCACACTTCCATTATCCAAACACCTAAAAAAAAAAACAATATTATGAATAAAGTCTAAAATTGTATTATGAATATATATACACATGAAAAATGCTTATTTTATGTAAAATATGTCTTGTAGTTTACTCTCACCTGTTATTAAAAGTACACTATGTTGCATATTAATGCATGTACTTGACTGAAAAAAGCACTAATATGAAATATCTACTCTATAAATGTAGAAGCATATTAAAAAGATTGTTACACAAACAACAATGTCACACATGTTATATGTGCTGATGTTGTTAGAAAGTCCAAATTAAAGTCTTGACAGTTTATTTCAAATCCTGCAGTTTCATTTGCTGCTGCTGTTCTCACCAGCACACTTGTGTTTCTTACACTGGTACTTATGAGAGAATCTTTCACCACACACACCGCAACTCAACACTTTCTCTCCTGCGTGTTTGGATTGTTCATCAGTGTGTGTTCTCATGTGTACTTTCAAATGTTGACTTTGCACAAAATCTTTACTACAGATTGAACAGATATAGGGTTTTTCGCCAGTGTGTATTCTCATGTGTCTTTTCAAATGGTGACTTTGTACAAAACCTTTACTACAGATTGAACAGATAAAAGGTTTTACTCCAGTGTGTATTCTTCTGTGATTATCCACACCTGACCGTTGTGCAAAACCTATACCACAGATTGAACAGATAAAAGGTTTTTCTCCAGTATGTACTCTCATGTGAGATTTCAAACTCTGACTTTTTACAAAACATTTACCACATTCTGAGCAACAAAAAGGTTTTTCTCCACTGTGTGTTCTCAAGTGTAATTTCATACCCTGACTTGTTACAAAACATTTACCGCATTCTGAGCAAGAAAAAGGTTTTTCACCAGTGTGTGTTCTCATGTGTACTTTCAAACTGTGACTTCTTACAAAACATTTACGACATTCTGAGCAAGAAAAAGGTTTTTCTCCAGTGTGTGTTCTCGTGTGTAATTTCAAACTCTGACTTGCCACAAAACATTTCCCACACTCTGAGCAAGAAAAAGGTTTTTCTTTAGTGTGTGTTCTCATGTGTAATTTCAAACTCTGATTTTTTGCAAAACATTTACCACATTCTGAGCAAGAAAAAGGTTTTTCTCCAGTGTGTGTTCTCATGTGTACTTTCACACTCTTACTTGTTACAAAACATTTACCACATTCTAAACAAGAAAAGGGTTTTTCTCCAGTGTGTGTTCGTATGTGTAACTTCAAACTCTGACTTGTTACAAAACATTTACCACATTCTGAGCAACAAAAAGGTTTTTCACCAGTGTGTGTTCTCATGTGACTTTTCAAATGGTGCCTTAGTGCAAAACCTTTACTGCAGATTGAACAGATAAAAGGTTTTACTCCAGTGTGTGTTCTCATGTGTTTTTCCATACATGAACTTTGAGCAAAACCTTTACCACAGATTGAACAGATAAAAGGTTTTTCTCCAGTGTGTGTTCTCATGTGTCTATAAAGACCACTACTGCAGTTGAAGGTTTTGTCACAAAGAGAACATTTGAAGTGAGTGTTGTCAGTGTGACATGTCTTATCATCTTTAGAGTCTTCATCATCAGTGTCAGGAGAGTGTGACGTTGTGTCCTCACTATCTGATAGTGGAGCTAAGAGCTTGTCTGCTTGTGATCCTCCACAGTGGTCTCCATCAGCTTCTGTTGTCATGTGTTGTGTTGAGCTGCTGCTTGGAGGCTCCGCCTCTCTCTTCTCCTCACTTTCACCTTTGACCTCATCGTCTTCACCCTTCACAGGGACACCAGTCACTGGGAACTCCTCCAAACATTTAGGCTGACTGATGCTGTGTTCCTCCTCTTCCTCTTTAAAGTAGGGGGTCAGTGGGTCCTCCTCTTCTTCTTTAATGTGAGGGGTCAGTGGGTTCTCTTGCTCCTTAAAGTGAGGGGTCAGTGGGTCCTCCTCTTCATTTTTGATGCGTAAGATCAGTGGGTCCTCCGCTTGCCCTTTCTTGTGAAGGGTCAGTTTAAAACTATGGGTCCGTGGCATCTCGTCTTCCTCTTTAATGTGGGGGGAATGTGGTTCCTCCTTTTGGTCACGAGGTAGAGTTTCTTCATCAAGGTCTGCGGCACAGGAGAAAACAAAAAAATCTTTACAAAAATCCAGCTTTGCTCAGTCACACCAACATATTCCCCTCACAGCAGTCAGGGTACTTCCAGCTGACACATGAAGAAGACCTTCAGGGGAATGCCTTCCCAGGCCAACGTCCAATCCACCTTATTCATATAAAAACATCCTAAAAGTCATTCCTGCAATCCTTAATGGTAGACGCCATACGTGAAAGTGTGCTGTTCTCCCTCTGAATAAGTCATACACACACAGGAAATAATGTACCACATGCCAGCCTCCACGCAGTAGTACTAGTGATGAGCTCCTCCTGCTGGTGGACAATAATTACTGTCATTTTCACATTCATCTTTAGAGACATGTCTGCTCTAAAAAGGCATGCGCACAGTCAACATGTTGGCCAAAAAAGATGACATCTGTTTTGCTTTCATTTAGATAGTGTCGCCGCAGTTAAATTAGGAAGAAGTAATCACTTCCTGTCAATGAGAAAGGACGCAAAAGAAAAAGGATCCCGCTTCTGCTACCGGAGTTTTTGTTAAGTCTGAAGATTTTGACCACTGATTTGTGATCACAGCCACAGGAGAGTCACTTGGCATCTTCAATCTGATTTTGGTCAGTTGAGAGGAACTGATACGCTGAAATAAGGCGAGTTGGAAGAGCCGATAGCCTCAAGCCAACGGCGCCTTGCCGCAGTTCAGAGCCAAAAGCTACGGCGAGTTTACAACTGTTTTAAAGTGATTCTGATGTCGCAGAGTGATATAAGTTGACAGGCTGACACCTCAAATTGATCTCTGAACGGCACAAGGTACGAAATTGTTGAAAAAACAAGTTAAAGGGGAACATTATCACAATTTCAGAATTGTTAAAACCATTACAAATCAGTTCCCAGTGACTTATTATATTTTTCGAAGTTTTTTTCAAAATGTTACCCATCACCCAATATCCCTAAAAAAAGCTTCAAAGTGCCTGATTTTAACCATCGTTATATACACCCGTCCATTTTCCTGTGACGTCACATAGTGATGCCAACACAAACAAACATGGCGCATAGAACAGCAAGCTATAGCGACATTAGCTCGGATTCAAACTCGAATTTCAGCTGCTTAAGCGATTCAACAGATTACGCATGTATTGAAACGGATGGTTGTAGTGTGGAGGCAGGTAGCGAAAACGAAATTGAAGAAGAAACTGAAGCTATTGAGCCATATCGGTTTGAACCGTATGCAAGCGAAACCGACGAAAACGACACGGCAGCCAGTGACACGGGAGAAAGCGAGGACGAATTCGGCGATCGCCTTCTAACCAACGATTGGTATGTGTTTGTTTGGAATTAAAGGAAACTAACAACTATGAACTAGGTTTACAGCATATGAAATACATTTGGCAACAACATGCACTTTGAGAGTGCAGACAGCCCAATTTTCATCAATTAATATATTCTGTAGACATACCCTCATCCGCGCTCTTTTCCTGAAAGCTGATCTGTCCAGTTTTGGAGTTGATGTCAGCAGGCCAGGGAAGCTAGGGTCGATATTCTTCTCTTGATCATCTTCAGTGGCATAAGGGACGGTGTGAGCCAAGACATCCAGGGGGTTTAGCTCGCTCGTCTGCGGGAACAAACTGCCGCCATTGCTTGCCGTGCTACCGAGGGCCTTTGTCCCTGAATTGCTCACACACTCCGGCAGATTCAATGGGGGTCTGGCGGCAGATTTCTTTGACTTTATCGTTGGAAATGCATCTGCTTTGAGTGTCGCAGGATATCCACACATTCTTGCCATCTCTGTCGTAGCATAGCTTTCATCGGTAAAGTGTGCGGAACAAACGTCCAATTTCTTGCCACTTTGGCATCTTTGGGCCACTGGTGCAACTTGAATCCGTCCCTGTTCGTGTTGTTACACCCTCCGACAACACACCGACGAGGCATGATGTCTCCAAGGAACGGAAAACAGTCGAAAAAACGGAAAATATCAGAGCTGTTTTGACTCGGTGTTTGAGAAAATGGCGGATTGCTTCCCGATGCGACGTCACGTTGTGGCGTCATCGCTCCGAGAGCGAATAATAGAAAGGCGTTTAATTCGCCAAAATTCACCCATTTAGAGTTCGGAAATCGGTTAAAAAAATATATGGTCTTTTTTCTGCAACATCAAGGTATATATTGACGCTTACATAGGTCTGGTGATAATGTTCCCCTTTAAAGCTCAGATTACAAAAATTCAGTATACAAAAATTCAGTTTTTAAAAATATAGTGTTTTAAAACTCAGTGTATACAAATTCTGAGTTTAAAATTTAGTGGGTAAAAATTAAATGTATAAAAAATATTATTTTTTATATTTGGTGTATAAAAACAGTGTTTAAAAAAAATCAGTTTATAAATATTCAGTGCTGAAAAATTCAGTGTATAAAAATGTATTGTAAACGTTCTTTTTAACTTAGTGTATAAAAAAAGAGTGTTTAAAAAATTGGTTTAAATTTCAGTGTATAAAATTTCAGTGCTTGAAAAAATGTTGTGTTTTAAAACTCAGATTACAAAAATCCAGTGTACAAAAATTCCGTTTTTTTAAAATGTATTGTTTTTAAGATTCGGTGTATAAAATGTATTTATTTTTTTATTTTTTTATTTGGTGTATAAAAAACAGTGCTTAAAAAAAATCTGTGTTTTGAAATTCAGTGTACAAATATTCAGTGTTTGAAAAGATTTACTGTTTTAAAACTCCAGTGTACAAAAATTCTGTTTTTAAAAATTTAGTGTTGTAAAACTCAGTGTATACAAATTCTGACTTTAAAATTTAGTGGGTAAAAATTCAATGTATAAAAAATATATTTTTTAAATTTGGTGTATAAAAACAGTGTTTAAAAAAAAAAAACAGTCTATAAATATTTAGTGCTGAAAAATGTATGTCACGTGACATCAAACCTGACACCTCATTGTTTTTGCGAGCCTATCTGCTCTTTCATTCCCAGTATTCCCACATGAGCAGGTACACATACAAATACTACTTCTATTCCTTCGCTCATCATTCTGGAGTGGATAAATACAATTTCATACAATATTCCCTGATGACGCTGAGCATTTCCTGACTCAATATTTGTAAGAGTTGAAACAGAATCACTACGTATTAATATCTTCCTGCATCCACTTTCTTCAGCCCATTCCAGTGCCAGTAATATGGCAAACAGTTCAGCTGCACACACACTAATATCATCTGATGTTCTCTTGCAACACCCAAACTGCTGATCCGGTACCGATATTGCTGACCCGGTCTTATTCTCTGGGTCCTTGGATCCATCCGTAAATATCTGAGTCCAGTGATTATATTTGGTTTCAACCAGGTTATAAAACTCACCAACCATATCTGCATTCCTCTTTCTTTGTTTACTTGACAGTAATTCAAGGTCCACTATTCCTTTTCCAAATAGCCATAGAGGATGAGTTGGCCACACTACAGTCTCTCTAAGTATAATATCAATATAAGGTCGATACAGCGGTTTGATCAATATTTTGTATTATATATATTTTGTTGATTTTGTTATGGTTTACACATTCAGGAAATAAGGAAGACTTTAAGGGCATAAACCAAATGGTTTAATTCAGAGCCATATTTAAATATTCAATAGATATTCTTACACCACCATGCTGTGTTTTTGTCTGATTATGACTGCGAACAAAAATGTTATCATTCAATGATCCTGAAAAAGACCAATACTGCCCTTGTAACTATTTGGTACTGGATCGATACCTAAAATTGTAGTATCACCCAAAACTAAAGTACCGAACAACAAAATAAGTGCTTATTACATTTTAACAGAAGTGTAGATAGAAACACGTTAGATTAGAAAGTTCCTAAATAAAAATATTGTTAATGGAATTATTGATACATTTCTAGGATCTATTTACGATTTATACGAGATTTTGATAGAATTTAATACATTCTAACGGCGTAGCTCGGTTGGTAGGGCGGCCGTGCCAGCAACTCGACGGTTCCAGGTTCGATCCTAGTCACTGGCGGTGTGTCCTTGGGCAAAGTACTTTACCCACCTGCTCCCAGTGCCCCCCACACTGGTTTAAATGTGACTTAGATCATGGGTTTCTCTATGTAAAGCACTCTGAGTCATTAGAGAAAAGCGCTAAATTAAATATACTTCACTTAAAGGAGAACCGCACGTTTTTTCTTTTTTATGCATTTTAAATAGTAAATAAATGCAATCAAAAGTCTGCTTACAATAGAGGCTATTAGAGTCGCACTATTCTGCCTACAAATAACTTAAAAAACATCCGAGCCCCTCCATTAAGGTTTTATGTACATACAGTAAGTATATATATGTCATTTAGTAACAGGCACATGTTTAAAAAGATGTAAAAATTACATATATTTGCTCATTAGCGCATTCATTTCATAAACGCATCACAACGTTCCCTTCTTTTTTTTTTTTTTAACATCGCCGAATATTACACACTGCAGACTTCCTGAGAGCCAATAAACATAATAAAACATCACTTACTGTACATGGCCTGCTGTCACTATGACGCAGACTGATAGAATATTGTTATTGTTATATTCCCATTTAGATGACGAATGACTCATAGTCGTTGCACGGAATAGGGGGGTGAAGCTATGCGTCTTTTTGTGTCGTTCGCCATTGCCGGGTCTAAATTGGCTGTCAAACGGTAACAACTTGTCAGAGCACGTCCTCATCCTTCTACTATCCAGGTGAGAGGCACGATTCATGATCTGGAATAATCTTTCACCAGCACCGAGGCGAGGAAGGAGCTCACCAGCCGGTGATGTCAACATAGACACACAAGCTATAAATAGTTTGTCTGCGTTAGTGTCAGAATAATTATATCTAAGTTATCACAATACTTGGTGTTGAAATGAGTTCCTGGCAAGAAGACAAAAGCTGTCTTTGAACCTACCAAGAAGAAGGCTTGTAACACTCCACTGTGTAAGGGGGGAACCAACATGAAGGTGTTTCTGTTTCTTTCATGTATTGTAATCAACAGAAAGATATTGTTTTAACCAAAAGAACTACAAAGCGGAGAGAAGGCAGGATCTGCCCAAGTTCCAGACAACCTCTTTTTTGAACTCTTTTACGACCCCGTCCCTTTGGAAGCAGCTGTTGCCATGTGGTCAGGGAAGGTCCAAATAAAAGGAGGAGGCGTGCAATCTTTTGGCAGAGCGTAATGACACTGTACAAGGGTACAGATGTACACGTTTCTCCTCACTGAACCACATTGAATTCTGTCTCTGTTTGATTCTTTGCTTCTTGTCCTGTTTAATAGATGTCATCAGTGTTTGAACCTGACAGTCAGCGCTTATAATAACAATATCACTAATACTTGGTTGGTATTCAAGCCACGAAATGCAAATGGAGTATTGTTGGCGCTTTTTGGATGGTTATAGAGGACCTCCCATTGGCTCCATTGCAAGTGGACTTTTATTTACATTGAGTTAAAATATGATTTTTTTAAAATATATCCATCGTCATGTCTGTTATAATGATTGAGAATGAAAGAAAAAATTCTCCCAAAAAGTGCAGTTCCCCTCTAAATTCCAATGATTAGATTTAAGACCTTAAGTCCATGAGCATGAACTGATGAAGCCTACTTGGATGAGAGGACAAACGTCTTCTAAGACAAAGTGAACAGTCCAGTTGTGATGGATTGAATGCCCGGAGAATAAAATGATATGTGCTTACTTGGACTGTGATGAAGCTGTGAGGACTCAGGTGGTTTGTCTTCATGCTCTTCAGTCTTCACAGAGACAACAGTCAGTGGAAACTTGGTGAGATCAGCCTCCTCCTGCCCTAGAAGACACTCTTCCTCCTGAGTGATCCAACATTCCTCCTCTTCCTCTTTAATGTGGGGGGGCTGCTGGACGTCTGTTGGGTAAATAAGTAATTACGATTAAGAGAGAATAGAAATAGTTTTGGACTGACACTGTTAACACAATGACATTGTGTTCTTTCGTGTGTTGTGTTAAAAGTGTGTAGCTTAACAACCAATAAAAACATGGGAAATACCTCCTTTTTTCCTAAAATTAATTCATAAGTGGTACAGTGAGTACAAAAATAGACTTGGAAATTGGATGGGGGGCAATTTGAAAAGTTTTTATAAGTACGAGGCAGCATTGATTGAGGCATTCTTAACTTTACACTCACTGATGTAAAGTGTGTAAATATTTTATTCTGTATACGGTCTATGACACCTAAACTTTATCTGAATGGCAAATGGTAAATGGATTATACCTGTACAGCGCTTTTTTACATTCAAAGTTGTCAGGTTCAAACACTGATGACATCTATTAATCAGACAAGAAGCAAGGAATCATGCAGAGACAGAGTTCAATTTAGCTCATGTAGAGAACGCATGGTGCTGCACACTTAGTCACAGTCTTGCTCTAAGGTTCAGCTCCCGCATCCCTCTTTTTATTCAGAGTTCCATAGTCAACATCACTGAGGCCGCCTCTAAAAGGAGCAGTCACATATATTAGGCAAAGCAGGTCCAGGACGCACAGTACGTGACAGAATGGGCTGGGGGCCTTGTGATTTCGCCTTGTCCCCGCTTCGTCTGCGTGTTGGCATCTTATCTTCGTTGAGGTCCTTGAAGTCTCTGCTTCGCCTGCGTGCTGTCATCTTATCTTCGTTGAGGTCCTTGAAGTCCTTGGCTGTTAGCGGGCTAAAACAAAGATAACATCTGTGGCTAAGGCCACCCCTCAGACAAGAAGTTTTGTCCTTGCATAGATTAGAAAAGTCTAACTTGAGCACAATAGCTAATAACTAAAGCAACGGACTTTAAGCATACTAAAGTTAGTGTGATAATATATACATAATTATTCTAACAAAGGTACTCAAAGCACTTTGACACTATTTCCACATTCACCCATTCACACACTGATGGCGGGAGCTGCCATGCAAGGCGCTAACCACGACCCATCAGGAGCAAATGTGAAGTGTCTTGCTCAAGGACACAACGGTCGTGACTCGGTTGGTAGAAGCTGGGGCTCGAACCAGGAACCTTCAGGTTGCTGGCACGGCCACTCTCCCAATCGCGCCACGCCATTCAAGTTTATCTCTAAACTTAACCATAATATTTTAATGACATAGTCATTACAATAACTTCGATATAATGGAAATAAAAAATCTTAAGTCCAAAATCACTTAAAACATTTTTTGTCATCATGCAAAATTCTTTTTTGTGGTCATTTTGTTACCAAAACATGTTTTATTATGTGGTGTTTTATGGAGTACCTCCATCAACAATTCCTCTTTAGGAATTGGAGATAATCTAGGACACGCTGACGGAAAGTCAGTCAGCTTTATGTTCTTTTAATACGTGCATATTATAAATAAATACATAAATATTTAATAAATTGACTACTTTGGTTATTGTAAATAATTGTTTACTTTACTTATTGATGCATGTAAGTCAGAATGAGGAAGTGAAATGATTAGATTTGATTACAGCATAAAATGTATTTGGTGACTGTGTGAGTTTTGTGTAAACATGTTGATACAGGTTTACATCTTCTTAGGGACTGGAACACAGATACTTGCAAGTACACAGGTTTTGGGGTCAATTCCTAACCTCAGAAAAGTAAATAACTTCACAGTCAAAGTGGGTGACAATATTACAACAAACAAAAATGAGATTACCTATCTTGGCTGCATCGTAGATGCTAATCCGTCCAGTGAAAAAATTACTACTAAAGTAGTCAAAGACTCAACCGACGAATTCTGATATACATAGTAAGATCGCCCCGTTGGTGGGTAGAAATACACGAACGTAAGCGCTCATTTAACCCTACTTTTTGACTACGGAGTTCATGTTTGGTATCGTGACGCCTTAAAAGCCCTGAAAAACAAACTCCAGACAGCCCAAAACAAAATGATTGGGCTTCTACTCAACCATCCATCTCGGCTTCAACTTACCACCAACCATTTCCTCAAGGTGGGGAGGCTCTTGGTAGCCGACAGAGTACATCTTCTTGCAGTTGGTCTGGTGTACAAGATACACCATACCACCAAAATACCCATTCACCTGTCTAGATACTTCCAAAATATATTCACCATTATAACACCAGAGGTAGTTGTACAAATCACATTCAACCCAGATTTCACTCCAAAAAAGGTTCTAATTTGTTTGCCTGCTATACCACCAAAATGTGGAACTCCCTATCAATAGTCATGAAGGAGTGTAAATCCCTTACTTCCTTCAAAATCGCTTTGAAAAGACATTACAGGTTGCGGCTACTCGTAACTGGGAATAGACTAAACTTTTGCTTTAAAAAAAAATACATTTTCTTGCAGTACTTTGGTCTTTAAAGGGGAACATTATCACAATTTCAGAAGGGTTAAAACCATTAAAAATCAGTTCCCAGTGGTTCATTTTATTTTTCAAAGTTTTTTTTCTAAATTTTACCCAGCAATCTGCCATTTTCTCAAACACATTACAAACACAGAGTCAAATCAGCTCTGTTATTTTCCGTTTTTCCGACTGTTTTCCGTACCTTGGAGACATCATGCCTCGTCGGTGTGTTGTCGGAGGGTGTAACAACACGAACAGGGACGGATTCAAGTTGCACCAGTGGCCCAAAGATGCGAAAGTGGCAAGAAATTGGACGTTTGTTCCGCACACTTTACCGACGAAAGCTATGCTACGACAGAGATGGCAAGAATGTGTGGATATCCTGCGACACTCAAAGCAGATGCATTTCCGACTGGACAGATCAGCTTTCAGGAAAAGAGAGCGGATGAGGGTATGTCTTCAGAATATATTAATTGATGAAAACTGGGCTGTCTGCACTCTCAAAGTGCATGTTGTTGCCAAATGTATTTCATATGCTGTAAACCTAGTTCATAGTTGTTAGTTTCCTTTAATGCCAAACAAACACATACCAATCGTTGGTTAGAAGGCGATCGCCGAATTCGTCCTCGCTTTCTCCCGTGTCGCTGGCTGTCGTGTCGTTTTCGCTTGCATACGGTTCAAACCGATATGGCTCAATAGCTTCAGTTTCTTCTTCAATTTCGTTTTCGCTACCTGCCTCCACACTGCAACCATCCGTTTCAATACATGCGTAATCTGTTGAATCGCTTAAGCCGCTGAAATCCGAGTCTGAATCCGAGCTAATGTCGCTATACCTTGCTGTTCTTTCCGCCATGTTTGTTTGTGTTGGCATCACTATGTGACGTCACAGGAAAATGGACGGGTGTTTATAACGATGGTTAAAATCAGGCACTTTGAAGCTTTTTTTAGGGATATTGCGTGATGGGTAAAATTTTGAAAAAAAATTCGAAAAATAAAATAAGCCACTGGGAACTGATTTTTAATGGTTTTAACCATTCTGAAATTGTGATAATGTTCCCCTTTAAATCAAAGCATCTTCCTATTGACCACATATTGAAGAGAAGTGTTACTAATGAAATATAAAGTTAGTAAAGATGTGAGAGTAAGAAGTCAACAAACCTGTTCTGTGTAACACAACTTGATGTTTCTTGAAAACAGCGTCCAGTAGTTGATGTTGTCGCTCCTTCTCCTCTTTTGTTGGACAAAGTTCCTCCTCATACTTTGCTATCGTCCTTTCGCACATTTTCACACAATCACAACACTTTACACTCACATTTGATCTCTACTTAGCGATGTGTTGATAACGTCCACGTCTCTTTGTTAGCAGCTAACAAGCTAAGCTAACTAGCACGCTAAGCTAAGCTAGCACAAGACTTGATAAAGTGCGCTCAGACTAATGTATCCGGATACAAACAATGACTAACAATGTTTCATCTACTACACGACATATATGCGTACACGTATGCACTAAATACAAATAGAGAAACAATAATGGCCACGTTTAGGCCTTTTCCGTCAAACGCCATTTTGCTTTGTCATCGTTCTTCCTTCGATTTCCAGCAGACTAGTAGAGCATCTTCTTCTTCTTTGGTTTAATGGCGGTTGACAAGCAACCTTCTAGTGTGCATTACCGCCACTTACTGAAATGGAGTGTGGACGGAGCTGGAACCCTACTCTATATTCTTTTATTCAACCCTGTCTTTTAAAAAATGTATATAATGTTTTGTATCCTACGAGTGCAATCCTAAAATATCTTCCACTACTAACCTAACCTTCTCTTTCGCTAACTTATTTCCCAGTACGTCACGAGAGTGAGGGAGAGTTTGGACTCTCAAAGTTGTTAATAAAAAATGTTTTATTAAATGAAGACACCTAAATAAGCATATAGGTGAAACCGAGGACATAACAAGTACGACCTGCACATAAACAAAAATTAATTTTGAAATTATAAAGGCTTTCGCTCAAAATATTTTAAATACGGCATATCATCTTTTTCAGAACTCTGACTATAGAACTCCTGAACTTTCTGGGCTTTTGATGACTGGACACAATATCACAGATATAAAACTCTAAAATTAAACAATTCTTTATTATTTTTTTGTCTTGACCTGTATTTCCATTGGAACAAAAACAAACAAAAAAAATACAAATATCCTGAAACCATACTTGCCAACCCTCCCGAATTTTCCGGGAGACTCCCGAAATTTAGCGCCTCTCCCCAAAACCTCCCGGGACAAATATTCTCCCGAAAATCTCCCGATTTTCAGCCAATTTTCATTCGAACCTGAGTGAGGACGACAACCTTTTTTCACGACGGGAGGACAACAGGGTGACAAGAACTAAATCATCCAGACTAGAGATAAATTGTATTATTTTGTTTATTTTACCTAAAAATAAATATATTTATTAATAAAAAAAAAACAAAAAACTAAATACATTTTTACTATATTTTGCTAAAAACATCAAAATTAATTGTATTTTTATTTGTATTTTTTTGTGACTTCTTATTACATCCAGCCATAGAATTTTACATTAAAATAAACATATTTGAAATAATTGATTTTAAATGATCATAATAATTCATTTAAAATGACCATATTTAATTATTAAAATAATTGCTTGTTTATCAACAGCTTTAGCATTTTATTCATTACATTTTGAAACTCTCAGAAGCCAAGTTATGTTATAATCCTTAATATTTATTTATGCAAGTTTGAAGTATCAATTCAGGATGTAGATATCCATATATATATATATATATATATATATATATATATATATATATATATATATATATATATATATATATACATATATATATATCTATATATATATCTATATATATATATATAGATATATATATTTTTTTTTTAATTGTATTTATTATTTTATAAATATATATAAATATATATATATATATATATATATATATATATATATATATATATATATATATATATATATATATATATATATATATATATATATATATACATATTTCATACATATATATATATATATATGTATTTCATACATATATATATATATATATGTATGAAATACTTGACTTGGTGAATTCTAGCTGTAAATATACTCCTCCCCTCTTAACCACGCCCCCAACCACGCCCCGCCCCAGCCCCGACCACGCCCCCACCCCCCACCTCCCGAAATCGGAGGTCTCAAGGTTGGCAACTTACCATTCAGCCAAGGACAAAAGAAATTTATTTTTTTAATTTCCAAAATGTACTCTTTTAAATACAAAACCGAAAACCAGTGAAGTTGGCACGTTGTGTAAATGGTAAATAAAAACAAAATACAATAATTTGCAAATCCTTTTCAACCTATATTCAACTGACTGGCTGCAAAGACAAGATATTTCATGTTCGAACTGGTTAACTTTGTTATTTTTTGCAAATATTAGCTCATTTGGAATTTGATGTCGTCAACATGTTTCAAAAAAGCTGGCACAAGTGGCAAAAAAGAGTTGAGGAATGCTCATCAAACACTTATTTGGAACATCCCACAGGTGAACAGGCTAATTGGGAACAGGTGGGTGCCATGATTAGGTATCAAAGCAGCTTCTATGAAATGCTCAGTCATTCACAAACAAGGATGGTGCAAGGGTCACTACTTTGTCAACAAATGCCTGAGTAAATTGTTTAAGATCAACATTTCTCAACGAGCTTTTGCAAGGAATTTATGGATTTCACCATCTAAAGTCCGTAATATCATCAAAAGGTTCAGAGAATCTGGAGAAATCACTGCACGTAACATTGAATGCCCGTGACCTTGGATCCCTCAAAAACTGACAAAAGTGTGTAAAGGATATCACCACTTGGGCTCAGGAACACTTCAGAAAACCACTGTCAATAACTACAGTTTGTCCCTACATTTGTAAGTGCAAGTAAAAGTCTACTGTGCAAAGCGAAAGCTATTTATCAACAACACCCAGAAACGCCGCCGGCTTTGCTGAGCCCAAGCTCATCTAAGACGGACTGATGCAAAGTGGAAAAGTGTTGTGTGGTCTGACAAGTCCACATTTCAAATTGTTTTTGGAAACTGTGGCCGTCGTGTCCTCCGGACCAAAGAGGAAAAGAACCATCCAGATTGTTATAGGCGCAACGTTCAAAAGCCAGCATCCGTGATGGTATGGGGGTGTATTAGTGCCCAAGGCATGGGTAACTTACACATCTGTGAAGGCACCATTAATGCTGAAAGGAACATACAGGTTTTGGAGCAACATATGTTGCCATCCAAGCAACGTTATTATGGACGCCCCTGCTTATTTCAGCAAGACAATGCCAAGCTATGTGTTACAACAGCGTGGCTTTGTAGTAAAAAAGTGTGGGTACTAGACTGGCCTGCCTGTAAGAATTCCACGTGA
Organism: Nerophis lumbriciformis; assembly: GCF_033978685.3. NCBI lineage: Eukaryota > Metazoa > Chordata > Actinopteri > Syngnathiformes > Syngnathidae > Nerophis > Nerophis lumbriciformis. The sequence goes on from NC_084580.2 coordinate 21,675,129, forward strand.
AAACCTTTAAAAATTGGTCTCCTCAGTTCCCAAACGTTTATTGAGTGTTGTTAAAAGGAAAGGCCATGTAACACAGTGGTAAAAATGCCCCTCTGACAACTTTTTTGCAACATGTTTCTGCCATTAAATTCCAGGTTAATGATTTGCAAAACAAAATTAAGTTTCTCAGTTCCAACATGAAACATCTTGTCTTTGCAGTCCATTCAATTAAATATAAATGGAAAAAGATTAGCAAATCATCCTATTTTGTTTTTATTTAGGAATTACACAACGTGCCAACTTCACTGGTTTTGTGTTTTGTAATAATAATATGCTTCCTGAAGTGGTCCAGAAGATGTTTCAGATGTGAACCAGCACATACAGTCGCCATCAAAAGTTGACATACACATGTAAAGAACATCATGTCATGGAGTTTCCAGTCATTTCTACAACTCTTATTTGTTTGTGATGTAGTGATTGGAGCACATACTTGTTGCTCACAAAAAACATTCATGAAGTTTGCTTCTTTTATGAATTTATTATGGCTCTACTGAAAATGTGCTGGGTCAAAAGTATACGTACAGCAATGTTAATATTTGCTTACATGTCCCTTGGCAAGTTTACCTGCAATAAGGCGCTTTTGGTAGTGTCGGAGGCAGATATTTACATATATCCGAATTTAAGTGTTACTTCTTTTATTTCATAATCATATTACAAAACAGCTAGTGTTTTTCTTCCAATTGTGGTCTTTTGGTTGTCTGCAAATACTGTGTGCTTAACCTTGAGTGAGGAATGTAAGAAAGAGAGATAATCCTTTCTCTTATCTAGCCTTATGTCCAGGTGCGGAGGACAATGGGCATGTGTTTTGGGCTGGAGGGACATGACTGCGAGGGTGGGAGGGAGAGAGACTTAAGAGGGGAGAGGGTTTTTCAAGGGGGGGCAGACCATCTTAGCGGCGCGATTGAATGTTCTATGCTGGACTGGTCTCAATATATTTACAAAGCTTTGCAAATATATTACAAAATACCTATTCTGTCTCTGGTGGTTTTTCTACTCAGCTTTAAGTGTCGTAAAGAGCTTGGGAGCGACTTGTGACTTGAATTCCCTGGGAGGAACAACTGGTCCAAACGCAACAGTAGCCATCCACAAGCTTCTGCTTGAATTTTTGACCACTCCTCTTGACAAAATTGGTGCGGTTCAGCTAAATGTGTTGGTTTTCTGACATGGACTTGTTTCTCTAGCATTGTCCACACATTTAAGTCAGGACTTTGGGAAGGCCATTCTAAAACCTTAATTCCAGCCTGATTTAGCCATTCCTTGACCACTTTTGACGTGTGTTTGGGGTCATTGTCCTGTTGGAACACCCAACTGCGCCCAAGACCCAACCTCCGGGCTGATGATTTTAGCTTGTCCTGAAGAATTTGGAGGTAATCCTCCTTTTTTCATTGTCCCATTTACTCTCTGTAAAGCACCAGTTCAATTGGCAACAAAACAGGCCCAGAGCATAATACTACCACCACCATGCTTGGCGGTATGCATGGTGTTCCTGGGATTAAAGGAGTCACCTTTTCTCCTCCAAACATATTGCTGGGTATTGTGGCCAAACAGCTACGTTTTAGTTTCATCTGACATCACATGGACAAAGATAAGACCTTCTGGAGGAAAGTTCTGTGGTCAGATGAAACACAAATTTAGCTGTTTGGCCACAATACCCAGCAATATGTTTGGAGGAGAGAAGGTGAGGCCTTTAATCCCAGGAACACCACACCTACTGTATAGCATGGTGGTGGTAGTATTATGCTCTGGGCCTGTTTTGCTGCCAATGGAACTGGTGCTTTACAGAGAGTAAATGGGACTGTTACGGCTACTCTTGTGTTCAAAAAGGTTAGAAAAAATAAAAATGGCAGAGTAGTCCTGAGGAGGAGGTCTATGACTCACTGAATTCCTTAATAAGCACTCGCGGAGATATTTCTAGATTCTAAATGATTATAATTTATTTTCACAAACAAAAAATATTCCCCGTGGTTGACTTTAATTCTCATCAAAAGAACTTATTTAGCGGTAAATAAACTGTTTGACTCCTTCAACATGACAGACAGACAAAAGGAGCACTCAGCTGTCCTGTCTTCTTAATCATAGCAGGAGGAAGTGGCTCACCAGGAGGAGCGTGAGCAGCTGAAAACAATCAGTCAATCATAATTTGTCATGTCTGTGTAATCATGTTTTGTTTTAGTCATGTTTTGTTTAGTTATTGGACTCTTTAGTTTCTGGCTTTTCACTCCCTTGTCTTGTTTCCATGATTACCCATTAGTTTCACCTGTTCCACGTTTGGACTCATTGTGCACTCTTGTTTGTCACCATAGCAACCCATTCGTTTTCACCTGTCACATCACGCACCTGTTTCACGTTTTGAGTCACGCACCTGTTTTCGTTAATCATGTCTGTAGTATTTAAGTTCATTGTTTTCAGTTTGTCTTGCTGGTGACATCCCTGCATTTATGCTTCTGCACACTCTCCACACCCTTATGACCCTTGCTGCTCTTTTTTCATGCCGGTTCCATGCCAAGTAAGTTTTTGTTTATTAAGCCACAGTTAGTGTTTTTTGTTGTTCATAGTTTCTGCCTTTGTGCAAGTATTTGTTTTCATAACCAAGTCGTTTTCTCCGCCACTGTGCGCGCTTTTCGTTTGTACTTTTTTTGTAGTTATAGTGTTTAAATAAATAATATATTCACCTTCACGCCACATCTGGTCCAATTCACTTGCACCTTGGGAGAATAAACCAAGCCATAGTCCAAGTCATGACATAATTCATCTAAAACATCCAATAATTCATCAACATCATCATTGGCATTATTTGATTTCATTGTCATAACAATTAATTAATAAATAATATAGATAGGCTCCAACATCCCGGCCCCTAATTGTGGGCTTCAGCAACACAATTGCATCAATAATAATATTCAAAGGAGCCATAATAGAACAATCCAATCCAAACAATTATGTTCTTCAAATTCTAAATTAATTGAGTTACTGGAGTTACTAGTTAAGTGTCATCAAAGTCTATAGTCATATCAGACTATCTGAAGCGCTCATGGAGTCATGGAGGCTGGAGAAGCGAAGCCCCCCTCAGTCCATCAAGCTGCTTCCATTAGCAGGCAGAGCTTATCTATTGGTCGTTGAGCCGTGTTGGTCTTGGTTTGAACCAAAACACTTCTCACAAAGCCTTTGGCATCTGGAAATGTCTTTACAATACGGCCCATAATCCATGAGGTTCTTTAAGTCCAGCACTATTTGCCCCTGCCTCATCACTGTCACAATCCTGGGCTGGTCTTCTATGCTGTCGGACTTGAGTGGACTGCTTGGTCCAGCCCTGGTTTTGCTTTCATGTACATCTTCACACCTCTGGGCTTGAGCGCTGTCTTTGGGCCCCGTTAGTGGCGCTGGTTATGAGTTTCCTTGTTCCATACTACCGACCACGCAGTCTGATAGTTTATACATCAATGATGAAATCTTAACATTGCAACACATGCCAATTTAGCTTACTAAAGTGCAATTTTAAATTTCGCGCGAAATATCCTGCTGAAAACGTCTCGGTATGATGACGTCAGCGCGTGACGTCACGGATTGTAGAGGACATTTTGGGACAGCATGGTGGCCAGCTATTAAATCGTCTGTTTCATCGCAAAATTCCACAGTATTCTGGACATCTGTGTTGGTGAATCTTTTGCAATTTGTTCAATGAACAATGGAGACAGCAAAGAAGAAAGCTGTAGGTGGGAAGCGGTGTATTGCGGGCGGCTGTAGCAACACAAACACAGCCGGTGTTTCATTGTTTACATTCCCGGAAGATGACAGTCAAGCTTTACCATTGGCCTGTGGAGAACTGGGACAACAGAGACTCTTACCAGGAGGACTTTGAGTTGGATGCGCAGACGCGGTACCGTGAGTACGCTTCCAAACATTTGATCGCTTGCCCGTACGTGCGTGCCGCTATGTGCATGTCACGTACGTAACTTTGGGGACTTTGGGGAAATATATGTGCTGTATGAACTTTGGGGAGGTGAACGGTACTTTGGGCTGTGGGATTGAGTGTGTTGTGCAGGTGTTTCAGTTGTATGGACGGGAGGGGGGGAGGTGTTTGTTATGCGGGATTCATTTGTGGCATATTAAATATAAGCCTGGTTGTGTTGTGGCTAATAGAGTATATATATGTCTTGTGTTTATTTACTGTTTTAGTCATTCCCAGCTGAATATCAGGTCCCACCCGCCTCTCACAGCATCTTTCCTATCTGAATGGCTCCCACTGCCCTCTAGTCCTTCACTCTCACTTTCCTCATCCACAAATCTTTCATCCTTGCTCAAATTAATGGGGAAATCGTCGCTTTCTCGGTCCGAATCGCTCTCGCTGCTGGTGGCCATGATTGTAAACAATGTGCAGATGTGAGGAGCTCCACAACCTGTGACGTCACGCTACTCGTCTGCTACTTCCGGTACAGGCAAGGCTTTTTTTTTATCAGCGACCAAAAGTTGCGAACTTTATCGTCGATGTTCTCTACTAAATCCTTTCAGCAAAAATATGGCAATATCCCGAAATGATCAAGTATGACACATAGAATGGACCTGCTATCCCCGTTTAAATAAGAAAATGGCATTTCAGTAGGCCTTTAAATACTTCAAAGTTGATGAGCACTCCTCAACTTTCTCAAGTCTGCCACTTGTGCCAGCTTTTTTGAAACATGTAGGCATCAAATTCTAAATGAGCTAATATTTGCAAAAAAAATAATGTTTTCCAGTTCGAACGTTAAGTAGTCTATTCAATTGAATATATGTTGAAAAGGATTAGCAAATCATTGTATTTTGTTTTTATTTACGAATTACACAACGTGCCAACTTCACCGGTTTTTGGTTTGGTAGATTACCGTCAGTTTCAAGTTATACAGTCTAAGACAAGCCCCAGAGGCAACAAGTTTACAGTTTAGTGTTTGAAACAGCCCAACGAAACAGTCAGATCAGGAGAAAAATGTTAGCTTGAGGACAATACACCGTGAAACAATTCAAGTTAAACACATTACCGAGTCTGTGACAACTGATGTCAGGATTCTACCAAGAAGGTAAGCACATCCGGGACACTATTTTTGTAGCATAAATGCCACAGAAGTGTCATCAGTAAAGACACCATGTCAAGAGTGTCAAACGTACCCAAGGACTTCCCGGTTGTTGACTTTTGAGGGCAAGCATGGGAATGTAAGAGCCTATCACTGGTCAGCGGAACAGGGACTTAATACTATAAAAACCATGCATGAGCCCAATATATAAATGGTGAACAAACATTATGAAAGGGTTTTTGCTTTCTAGGAAACATGACTACAAAGCTGTTGAATGACATTTTCCTAATGAAGAAAAAATAAAAAACTGGAAAGCCGGCCATAGCAATGATGAACAAACAATATGAATGTGGGTTTGCGGTTCTAGGTCACATGACTAAAGCTGCTGACGATGGAAATGTTATCTATGAGCCATCGACAAGTACTTTATTGACGGTCCCTTAATGGAAAGCACTTGTCTGCACGAGCTGACAGACGCGGCATGAGTTTTCAATGCCGGGGACAAAAAGTCAGTCTGGCTGGATGTTGACAACTTGAAACTAACTTCATCACGGCTCGGCACTTGGCGGTCACTCCAGCAGCACTGAGAGCGGACTCAGCCAAACTACCTCCAGGTAATGTTTCAATTGTCAGAGCCAACAGAGAAATTGACTAACAAAAAAACGCATAAGTTAAGTAAGGCCCCACTTTTCCAAAAATGTACTAGCTTGATGCGAATAATAATAATAATATTGCCTGACACTCCAAACTTGTTTTCTGAAATTGATATTGTTTTGGGGAGGTTAAAAAAGAAAATAAAACACAAAAAATGTTTAAAACAAAAATAATGGGAGTTTTTGTTTTATCCACAAATGTAAGTTTGTCAAAACAAAACCATCCTTCCACAAACAATTCAGCCATTTTCTCTCACTTTTATATCGCATAAAGGTCTGGGGACATACATGTAAAACAATCACAACACAATCATCATATTACAAAAGAGAGTGATAAAGATAATTAATACAATTGATTATAGAGACCCAACAAATGATTCATAAAGTCACACCGCGACCCCAAAGGGAATAAGCGGTAGAAAATGGATGGATGGATGGATGTTCAAATGATGTATAAAGTAAATAATATGCTTCCTGAAGTGGTCCAGATGTGAACCAGTACATATGTATATCATATAAAGGTGCTAATCTATGGGATCATTCACAATTACAAATAAAAACATGTCACACTTCCATTATCCAAACACCTAAAAAAAAACAACAATATTATGAATAAAGTCTAAAATTGTATTATGAATATATATACACATGAAAAATGCTTATTTTATGTAAAATATGTCTTGTAGTTTACTCTCACTTGTTATTAAAAGTACACTATGTTGCATATGAATGCATGTGCTTGACTGAAAAAAGCACTAATATGAAATATCTAATCTATAAATGTAGAAGCATATTAAAAAGATTGTTACACAAACGACAATGTCACACATGTTATATGTGCTGATGTTGTTAGAAAGTCCAATTTAACGTCTTGACAGTTTATTTCAAATCCTGCAGTTTCATTTGCTGCTGCTGTTCTCATCAGCACACTTGTGATTCTCACACTGGTACTTATGAGAGAATCTTTCACCACACACACCGCAACTCAACACTTTCTCTCTGCGTGTTTGGATTGTTCATCAGTGTGTGTTCTCATGTGTACTTTCAAATGTTGACTTTGTACAAAATCTTTACTACAGATTGAACAGATATAGGGTTTTTCGCCAGTGTGTATTCTCATGTGTCTTTTCAAATGGTGACTTTGTACAAATCCTTTACTACAGATTGAACAGATAAAAGGTTTTACTCCAGTGTGTATTCTCATGTGTTTTTCCACACCTGACCTTTGTGCAAAACCTATACCACAGAATGAACAGATAAAAGTTTTTTCTCCGGTATGTACTCTCATGTGGGATTTCAAACTCTGACTGTTTACAAAACATTTACCACATTCTGAGCAACAAAAAGGTTTTTCTCCACTGTGTGTTCTCAAGTGTAATTTCATACCCTTACTTGTTACAAAACATTTACCACATTCTGAGCAAGAAAAAGGTTTTTCACCAGTGTGTGTTCTCATGTGCACTTTCAAACTGTGACTTTGTACAAAACCTTTACCACATTCTGAGCAAGAAAAAGGTTTTTCACCAGTGTGTATTCTCATGTGCTCTTTCAAACTGTGACTTTGTACAAAACCTTTACCACACTCTGAGCAAGAAAAAGGTTTTTCTTTAGTGTGTGTTCTCGTGTGTAATTTCAAACTCTGACTTGCCACAAAACATTTCCCACACTCTGAGCAAGAAAAAGGTTTTTCTTTAGTGTGTGTTCTCATGTGTAATTTCAAACTCTGATGTTTTACAAAACATTTACCACATTCTAAACAAGAAAAGGGTTTTTCTCCGGTGTGTGTTCGTATGTGTAACTTCAAACTCTGACTTGTTACAAAACATTTACCACATTCTGAGCAACAAAAAGGTTTTTCACCAGTGTGTGTTCTCATGTGACTTTTCAAATGGTGCCTTAGTGCAAAACCTTTACTGCAGATTGAACAGATAAAAGGTTTTTCTCCAGTGTGTGTTCTCATGTGTTTTTCCATACATGAACTTTGAGCAAAACCTTTACCACAGATTGAACAGACAAAAGGTTTTTCTCCAGTGTGTGTTCTCATGTGTCTATAAAGACCACTACTGCAGTTGAAGGTTTTGTCACAAAGAGAACATTTGAAGTGAGTGTTGTCAGTGTGACATGTTGCATCATCTTTAGAGTCTTCATCATCAGTGTCAGGAGAGTGTGACGTTGTGTCCTCACTATCTGATAGTGGAGCTAAGAGCTTGTCTGCTTGTGATCCTCCACAGTGGTCTCCATCAGCTTCTGTTGTCATGTGTTGTGTTGAGCTGCTGCTCTTCTCCTCACTTTCACCTTTGACCTCATCATCTTCACTCTTCACAGGGACACCAGTCACTGGGAACTCCACCAACCATTTAGGCTGACTGATGCTGTGTTCCTCCTCTTCCTCTTTTATGTGCGGCGGCTCTTGGTCCTCCTCTTCCTCTTTAAAGTAGGGGGTCAGTGGGTCCTCCTCGTCCTCTTTAATGTGAGGGGTCAGTGTGTTCTCTTGCTCCTTAAAGTGAGGGGTCAGTGGGTCCTCCTCTTCATTTTTGATGCATAAGATCAGTGGGTCCTCCGCTTGCCCTTTCTTGTGAAGGGTCAGTTTAAAACTATGGGTCCGTGGCATCCCGTCTTCCTCTTTAATGTGGGGGGAATGTGGTTCCTCCTTTTGCTCACGAGGTAGAGTTTCTTCATCAAGGTCTGCGGTACAGGAGAAAACAAAAAAATCTTTAGAAAAGTCCAGCTTTGCTCAGTCACATGAGACATTGTCCTGCACCAACAATCTCATCAGTTTCCCCTCACAGCAGTCAGGGTACTTCCAGCTGACACATGAAGAAGACCTTCAGGGGAATGCCTTCCCAGGCCAACGTCCAATCCACCGTATCATCAAAACATCCTAAAAGTCATTCCTGCCATCCTTAATGGTAGACGCCGTACGTGAAAGTGTGCTGTTTCCCTCTGAATAAGTCATACACACACAGGAAATAATGTACCACATGCCAGCCTCCACACAGTAGTACTAGTGATGAGCTCCCCCTGCTGGTGGACAATAATTACTGTCATTTTCACATTCCTCTTTAGAGACATGTCTGCTCTAAAAAAAAAAAGCATGAGCACAGTCAACATGTTGGCCAAAAAAGATGACATCTGTTTTGCTTTCATTTAGATAGTGTCCCCACAGTTAAACTGGGAAGAAGTAATCAGATTACTGACTACTCCTTCGAAATAGGGACGGCGTGGCGCAGTGGAAGAGTGACCGTGCGCGACCCGAGGGTCCCTGGTTCAATCCCCACCTAGCACCAACCTCGTCATGTCCGTTGTGTCCTGAGCAAGACACTTCACCCTTGCTCCTGATGGGTGCTGGTTAGCGCCTTGCATGGCAGCTCCCTCCATCAGTGTGTGAATGTGTGTGTGAATGGGTAAATGTGGAAGTAGTGTCAAAGCGCTTTGAGTACCTTGAAGGTAGAAAAGCGCTATACAAGTACAACCCATTCATCATAACTTGGTTACCTTATCAATAATAGTAATAATGGATTAGATTAATTTAGATAACCAGATGAAGCAATTCCTGAAGGAATTGGGTGTGAATGCTGAAGTTGAACTGAAATGCTGACAGAATGTACCGTATTTTCCGCACTATAAGGCGCACCGGATTATTAGCCGCACCTTCAATGAATGGCATATTTCATAACTTTGTCCACCAATAAGCCGCCCCGGACTATAAGCCGCGCCTACGCTGCGCTAAAGGGAATGTCAAAAAAACAGTCAGATAGGTCAGTCAAACTTTAATAATATATTAAAAACCAGCGTTCTAACAACTCTGTCCCAAAATGTACGCAAATGTGCAATCACAAACATAGTAAAATTCAAAATAGTGCAGAGCAATAGCAACATAATGTTGCTCGAACGTTAATGTCACAACACACAAAATAAACATAACGCTCACTTTCTGAAGTTATTCTTCATTCATAAATCCCTCGAATTTTTCTCCTTCGGTGTCCGAATTGAAAAGTTGGGCGAATGTCGTCCGGCGCTGCCTCTGTCTTAGTGAAGGTGTGTTCGCCTTCGGTCATCCATTGTTCCCACGCAGTTAGCAGTCTAGCTTCGAATGCCCTGTTGACACCAATATCTAGCGGCTGGAGGTCTTTTGTCAATCCACCCGGAATGACGGCGAGTATTGAATTAAGCGCGTAAGCGTGTCTCTCAATGTGCTGTTATGAGCTAGCAAATATAACAACTACACTACCCAGCATGCAACGATAGTGACGAGCATGCGCGGTAGCCCTGAGAAGCGTTGTTGTATGCTGGGAGTTAGAATGTGGTTATGAGCACGCTGTGAGTAAACGTTGAGAACTCAGTTAACACGCCTCGTCTGCATTATTTATAATTAGACAGACAACACACTTAATAGGAGCCATTTTGGGGTCTTTACATAAACACACAAATGGAAATGAAACGTCACATATCCCAGCATGCACCGCGCGCTTCTTCGTCATCCACTGTTCCTACGCAGTTAGCAGTCTAGCTTCGAATGCCCTGTTGACACCAATATCTAGCGGCTGGAGGTCTTTTGTCAATCCACCCGGAATGACGGCGAGTATTGAATTAAGCGCGTAAGCGTGTCTCTCAATGTGATGTTATGAGCTAGCAAATATAACAACTACACTACCCAGCATGCAACGATAGTGACGAGCATGCGCGGTAGCCCTGAGAAGCGTTGTTGTATGCTGGCAGTTAGAATGTGGTTATGAGCACGCTGTGAGTAAACGTTGAGAACTCAGTTAACACGCCTCGTCTGCATTATTTATAATTAGACAGACAACACACTTAATAGGAGCCATTTTGGGGTCTTTACATAAACACACAAATGGAAATGAAACGTCACATATCCCAGCATGCACCGCGTGCTTCTTCTTCTTCCGGGGCGGGTGGTTGCTTACAGTAGAAGAAGAAGCGCTTCCTGTTCTATGGGGGCGGGTGCTTACCTTGGCGGTTGCTTGCGTAGAAGAAGAAGCGCTTCCTGTTCTACCGGGAAAAAAGATGGCGGCTGTTTACCGAAGTTGCGAGATCGAAACTTTATGAAAATGAATCGTAATATTAATCCATATATAAAGCGCACCGGGTTAAAAGCCGCACTGTCAGCTTTTGAGTAAATTTGTGGTTTTTAGGTGCGGCTAATGGTGCGGAAAATACGGTAGTATGAATGTAAGAACAGTTTGAATGTTGAAATGGTTTGAATGTTGAAGAGTTTGAACTTCCAGGAAAACTGGAATTTGATTTAGAACTTGGCAAAGTGTTAGTTTGAATGTCCAGGATGAGTGGAATGTGTTGATGTTGGAATGGTTTAAATAGGTTGAAAAAAGTGGGGATTATGCAACTTGGAAAAATGTCCCATTCATTTCAATGGGACCTTCCTGGAAATTTGGGAAAAGCGGGATTTCTTTGGAAATGATTAATAGCATGAATGAGCTGAATTGGTTGGTGTTAGAATTGTTTAAATCTGTCAAACATTTTTGAAGTAGTAACGTTTTTTTAATTGAAAAATGGTATAAAGGAATTTCGTAAAGACCGGGAATTTGTAAAGTTCTTAAACCAACTCGTTTTTTTGTCCCGACTAAGAGGAATGTTTTGACAGTGGAAAGGTTGAAATGGGTTGAACAATGTGAAAGCAATAAAGAAGGTTGGAAAAAAACAGGAATTACTGGAAATTTGTTGAAGCTGGAAAAATGGTAGTTTGAATTTCAAGGATGAATTGAATGTGTTGAAGGTGAAATGGTTTGAAAAATATTGGGATTGTGGTAGTTTGAAAAATGGATAATTGATTTTGAATGGGGAAAATGTCCCTAAAGACTGGGAATTCTAGGAAATCCGGGAATTTTTTAAAATAAGTGTTGAAAGAAGGCACACAATTCCTGAACAGGCTTACTATTTTGAAGTTAAAACGGTTTAAATCGGATGAAAAGGTGGGAGTTGTGGAACTTTCATTTTGTTCATTTCAATGGGAATTTCATGGAAATTTGGGAATTTCGGGAGAAGCGGGAATTTTTTGGAAAATGCTCAACATTGTGAATGTTCTGAATGAGTGCTGGAATTTTTCAAATCAGTCGAGACATGTTGAAGTAGTAAACATTTTTTTGAAAAATGGTATTTATGGAATTCCTGGAATTTCGGGGGAAAAAAACGGGAATTATTCCAGTTAAGAAAAAAACTTTAGTTTTTTTGTCCTGATTAAGAGGAGTGATTTGACGGTAAGCACTTATTTATTTTCGTTTAAAGCTAGTTTAGCGGCTCATTTAGCTCTTAGCTTGACCGTCCTTTGTGTGTAACATGTTTAGCCTCGTTTGACTGTCCTTCAGTGATAATAATACTTGTAATAAATGTAATTTATTTGCTGCAGTGGAGGATGTTTGAACGTGTGATGTAAGAAGATACAGTTAGCTGTAGTGAACACTAATTCCGGGCAGCACGGTGGTACAGGGGTTAGGGCATGTGCCTTACAATACGAAGGTCCTGACTTCAGTCCTGGGCTCGGGATCTTTCTGTGTGGTGTTTGCATGTTCTCCCTGTCACTGCGTGGGTTCCCTCCCAACTCCAAAACATGCACCTGGGGATAGGTTGATTGGCAACACTAAATTGGCCCTAGTGTGTGAATGTTGTCTGTCTATCTGTGTTGGCCCTTTGATGAAGTGGCGACTTGTCCAGTGTGCAGCTGAGAGAAGCTCCAGCATCCCCCGTGACCCCAAAAGGGACAAGCGGTAGAAAATGGATGGATGGGACAACTAATTCCTCTGGTCGGCGAACTGAACATCTAAAATACAAATTAGCAGTTAAAAAACTGGACGTTTGGGGTTTTTGTGAGTGGGAAAAATGTAATTTAACAATTTTGCGATGCAAGAAGACCTGGCAATAATAATACTAAATCAGAGTTTTAAGGTTTGATGAACATGATGGCCTAGTGGTACAAAGTTTAGTTTCTACATAGTTTGGTGAATAAATATATGTAAGTAAAAATGCATCTGCTGTTTTATGTCTCCTCTCTGAGCTGCCACCTTAACGTGGTAGAGTAGTTTGCGTGTCCCAATGATCCTAGGAGCTATGTTGTCTGGGGGCTTTATGCCCCCTGGTAGGGTCTCCCAAGACAAACTGGTCCTAGGTGAGGGATCAGACAAAGAGCAGCTCGAAGACCTCCATGAAGAATACAAACGAAGGACCCAGATAACCCTCTGGAGCCAGGCCCGGAGGTGGGGCACGATGGCGAGCGCCCGAAGAGGCAACGTGGGTCCCCCCTCCAATGGGTTCACCACCCATAGCAGGGGCCATAGAGGTCGGGTGCAGTGTGAGCTGGGCGGAACTTGCCGGTCCGATCCTCGGCTACAGAAGCTAGCTCTTGGGACGTGGAACTTCACCTCGCTGGGGGGGAAGGAGCCTGAGCTAGTGCGCGAGGTCGAGAAGTTCCGGCTGGATATAGTCGGACTCACTTCGACGCACAGCAAGGGCTCTGAAACCAGTTCTCTCGAGAGGGGCTGGACTCTCTTCCACTCTGGCGTTGCCGGCAGTCAGAGGCGACGGGCTGGGGTGGCAATTCTTGTTGCCCCCCCGGCTCAGAGCCTGCACGTTGGAGTTTAACCCGGTGGACGAGAGGGTAGCTTCCCTCCGCCTTCGGGTGGGGGGACGGGTCCTGACTGTGGTGTGCGCTTACGCGCCAGAGTACCCACCCTTTTTGGATTCACTCGAGGGAGTACTTGAGAGTGCTCCCCCGGGTGATTCCCTCGTTCTTCTGGGGGACTTCAGCGCTCATGTTGGCAGCGACAGTGAAACCTGGAGAAGAATGGCCGCCCGGATCTGAACCCGAGTGGTGTTTTGTTATTGGACTTTTGTGCCCGTCACAGATTGTCCATAATGAACACCATGTTCAAACATAAGAGTGTCCATATGTGCACTTGGCACCAGGACACCCTAGGCCGCAGTTCCATGATCGACTTTGTAGTTGTGTCATCGGATTTGCGGCCTCATGTTTTGGACACTCGGGTGAAGAGATGGGCGGAGCTTTCTACCGATCACCACCTGGTGGTGAGTTAGCTGCGATGGTGGGGGAGGATGCCGGACAGACCTGGCAGGCCCAAACGCATTGTGAGGGTTTGCTGGGAACGTCTGGCAGAGTCTCCTGTCAGAGAGAGTTTCAATTCCCACCTCCAGAAGAACATGTCACGAGGGAGGTGCTGGACATTGAGTCAGAGTGGACCATGTTCCACGCCTCTATTGTCCAGGCGGCTGATTGGAGCTGTGGCCGCAAGGTAGTTGGTGCCTGTCGTGGCGGTAATCCTAACACCCGTTGGTGGACACCGGCGGTTAAGGATGCCGTCAAGCTGAAGAAGGAGTCCTATCGGGTTCTTTTGGCTCATAGGACACCTGAGGCAGCGGACAGGTACCGACAGGCCAAGCGGTGTGCGGCTTCAGCAGTTGCAGAGGCAAAAACTCATGGGAGGAATTCGGGGGAGTCATGGAAAACGACTTCCGGACGGTTTTGAAGCGATTCTGGACCACCATCCGCCGCCTCAGGAAGGGGACGCAGTGCACTATCAACACCGTGTATGGTGAGGATGATGTTCTGCTGACCTCGACTGCGGATGTTGTGGATCGGTGGAGGGAATACTTCGAAAACCTCCTCAATCCCACCAACATGTCTTCCTATGAGGAAGCAGTGTCTGGAGAATCTGTGGTGGGCTCTCCTATTTCTGGGGCTGAGGTTGCTGAGGTAGTTAAAAAGCTCCTCGGTGGCAGGGCCCCGGGGGTGGATGAGATCCGCCGGGAGTTCCTTAAGGCTCTGGATGCTGTGGGGCTGTCTTGGTTGACAAGACTCTGCAGCATCGCGTGGACATCGGGGGGCGGTAGCTCTGGATTGGCAGGCCGGGGTGGTGGTTCCTCTCTTTAAAAAGGGGAACCGGAGGGTGTGTTCTAACTATCGTAAGATCACACTCCTCAGCCTTCCTGGTAAGGTCTATTCAGGTGTAGTGGAGAGGAGGCTACGCCGGATAGTCGAACCTCGGATTCAGGAGGAACAGTGTGGTTTTCGTCCTGGTCGTGGAACTGTGGACCAGCTCTATACTCTCGGCAGGGTCCTTGTGGGTGCATGGGAGTTTGCCCAACCAGTCTACATGTGCTTTGTGGACTTGGAGAAGGCATTCGACCGTGTCCCTTGGGAAGTCCTGTGGGGAGTGCTCAGAGAGTATGGGGTATCGGACTGTCTGATTGTGGCGGTCCGCTCCCTGTATGATCAGTGTCAGAGCTTGGTCCGCATTGCCGGCAGTAAGTCGGACACGTTTCCAGTGAGGGTTGGACTCCGCCAAGGCTGCCCTTTGTCACCGATTCTGTTCATAACTTGTATGGACAGAATTTCTAGGCGCAGTCAAGGCGTTGAGGGGATCCGGTTTGGTGGCTGAAGGATTAGGTCTCTGCTTTTTGCAGATGATGTGGTCCTGGTGGCTTCATCTGGCCAGGATCTTCAGCTCTCACTGGATCGGTTCGCAGCTGAGTGTGAAGCGACTGGGATGGGAATCAGCACCTCCAAGTCCGAGTCCATGGTTCTTGCCCGGAAAAGGGTGGAG
Source organism: Nerophis lumbriciformis (assembly GCF_033978685.3). Taxonomy (NCBI): domain Eukaryota; kingdom Metazoa; phylum Chordata; class Actinopteri; order Syngnathiformes; family Syngnathidae; genus Nerophis; species Nerophis lumbriciformis. The sequence continues at coordinate 21,690,456 of NC_084580.2, forward strand.
TGCCATCTCCGGGTTGGGGAGGAGACCCTGCCCCAAGTGGAGGAGTTCAAGTACCTAGGAGTCTTGTTCACGAGTGGGGGAAGAGTGGATCATGATATCGACAGGCGGATCGGTGCGGCGTCTTCAGTAATGCGGACGCTGTATCGATCCGTTGTGGTGAAGAAGGAGCTGAGCCGGAAGGCAAAGCTCTCAATTTACCGGTCGATCTGCGTTCCCATCCTCACCTAAGGTCATGAGCTTTGGGTTATGACCGAAAGGACAAGATCACGGGTACAAGCGGCCGAAATGAGTTTCCCCGCCGGGTGGCGGGGCTCTCCCTTAGAGATAGGGTGAGAAGCTCTGCCATCCGAGCCAGGTGAGGTGGTTCGAGCATCTGGTCAGGTTGCCACCCGAATGTCTCCCTAGGGAGGTGTTTAGGGCACGTCCGACCGGTAGGAGGCCACGGGGAAGACCCAGGACACGTTGGGAAGACTATGTCTCCCGGCTGGCCTGGGAACGCCTCGGGATCCCCCGGGAAGAGCTGGAAGAAGTGGCTGGAGAGAGGGAAGTCTGGGCTTCCCTGCTTAGGCTGCTGCCCCCGCGACCCGACCTTGGCTAAGTGGAAGAAGGTGGATGGATGGATATATGTTTTATGTCAGTTTTGTTCAACTAAAATCATATTTGTTAAACCTTTGTACAAGTTTAAAACGATCGCAATGCAAATTTTTGTTAGCCTGTCAATGTGGTCGTCCATTGTATGTTAGCATTAGGCTAGCAGCGCAAAAGCCAACCTTTATCCTGTATGGTTGTATAGTTTAATTTTAGGTTTACACAAACATGATTGTTACATGTATGTGCAGGTCTTTTGCTGACTCCTCTGGTGGGTGTACGGATGTGTCGAAGGTACGTAGACACAGAAAACTCCCCCGCAATGGTAATAAACCTCCCGGTCCTCTACATGTCACAACGACTAGTAACGTTACTATGAAACATGCAACCGCCCCATCCTTGAGGCGGTCATTCGAAATAGCGACTAAACTACGAAGCTAAAACTAGCAAGAAAATTTGTACACCCACAACACATCTCATCTGCTTGTGTTGTTGTGAACGACATCATCCATGGAGGATTGATTAATGTACAAACAGGAAAGCAGTCGCAACTTGAGAGGCGCTCTCTGTCTCTCTCCTTTATTTTAAACAGCCTCAAGTCACCTCCACACGTCAAGCTGAGAACAGCAGCACGTTTCCCCCTTCACAATAATAGGTCTGACTGCGCTAACAAAATAAAGGTTTCCAAAAAGCACCTCAAACAAACATAATGAACTTATTGATGCATTTACACAAATATTATGCTTTGACCCAAAGTACTGGTCAAAACTGTCCAAAGAAGTATTGCACCAATAAATGTGAGAGATTCTGCATTTAGTAATAAAAAAAAGCACACTCTTTAAAAGGTAGTAAAATAAGTGTAAACGGTAAAAATGGAACAAAATATAATTAAAACAAAACTTTATTTCATTTTTTTTTATATTGCCATTGTTATTTAAATACATTTTTACCATTATTTTACTTGTTGTGGTTTATTCGTTACTAACTAATATCCGTTTTTTTTAAACTATATTTAAAGTTGAGTTTTGGTAGTAAAATAAATACTGGTGTTTTCAAATAATGAATAAATCTTTAATTAATCGTGATTACAATATCAATCAAAATAATGGCGATTATTATTTTTGCCATAATGGTCCAGCCCTAAGTGTACCCTTTTTAAACTGTTTCATTAACTCAAGTTTATCTTTAATGCATCTAAAGGATATAAGTATCATTCTATGATGTGTCTTTTTCTATCTATCCATCCATTTTCTACCTCTTGTCCCTTGGTAACAGGGGGGTGGAAGGCGGGGTACACCCCGGAAAATTCCATAAAACCTTTAAACGTTTTTATTTTATTTGATCCTATCAAGGCATCCTCCAGTTTTTGGCTATTATAAAGCATATTTCCAGAGGATATACATTTTTACAGCATGTTTTAAAGAGATAGCATTTAAAAAATGACTTTGCGTATATCATATTGATCAACTAATTCTTATTGTGGTCCCCTCCAAGGTTTCTCATTGTCCCATTGGGTTGAGTTTTTCCTTGCCCTGATGTGGGATCTGAGCCGGAGGATGTGGATTGACTCCATTGAGATAGTTAAGATTTTGCTAACATTTGTTTACGACTTAGAATGCATAAAAAATAAAAACATATGTTATTGTGTTACATTAGGATTGTGAATGAAAGGCAAAATAAAAAATTAAAAAATCAGATCCCTTTTGATAATTTTTCTACTTCCTGTGAACGGGTTGATGCTGTGGCGAAAGCGAGAAAATATATACATGTCAGGAAAATGCAAATTTCGGCAAAAATGGCTGGCAAACTTTTTAAAACCTGGTTAAAGATTGTTGGCGGTAAACCCAGAGAGGCATGTGTATGTTGTAAAATGATGTAAGAATTAGCTTTATTATTTGGGTTTAGGGGGCCCCGTCATGGGGCCCGCCCCCGGCCCAGCTCTCACTTGTTCCACCACTGGTCATTGTGATTATATGATATATTCCAAATGTCATTGTATTGTTATCAGTCAAATATGAAATTAGTAAGCATGTGAGAGTAAGAAGTAATTGAACCTGTTCTGTGTAATACAACTTGATGTTTCTTGAAAACAGCGTCCAGTAGTTGATTGTTCTCCACCTTTATTCTAGAAAATTCCACCTCGTATTCTGCTATCGTTCTTTCTAACAATACAAATATATCTTCAACGGCAGCAGTTAGTCGCTCATCCACCAACGCTCTCAACATTTGTAATTTACACATTTACACATTTTCACACAATCACAACACTTTACTCTCACACTGGATCAAAAAAAATAAAAATAGCCACAAAAGGGATAATTAATGCCTGTAAAAAGAAAAACAATCTCTACAAACTTTCCATCAAAATAAAAACAAAAGAAGTCGAACAACGATACAAGAGTACAAAAATAAATTAACTGATATTATAAGAACAAGCAAACGGTTATATTATCAAAATAAACTAGATGAAAACAAAAACAATATAAAAGGAACTTGGGATGTTTTGAATAGTCTAATCAAACAAGGATATTCAAAGTTGACATATCCTGATTACTTTATTGATGAAAACGGTGAAGATTATAATATGAGTAATGTAGTGAATACGTTCAATAGTTTTTTTGTAAATGTTGTCCTAAGTTGGCTGTTGATATCCCAGACAATGTAGTTACAAAATCAACTATTGAACAGAATTCTTCGTCATTCTTCCTCTCAGCCACAAATGAGCAGGAAGTGACAAACATTATGCGGAAGTGTAAAAGTAAGAGCTCCACTGACTGCCATGATATCAACATGATATTGGTTCAAAAAGTTACACTGAATATTGTAAAACCCTTAACTTATATATGTAACCTATCATTCCAGAATGGCCGCTTTCCAAGTCAAATGAAAATGGCTAAGGTAACTCCGCTCTTCAAAAGTGACAGCAAACACGCTTTCACCAACTACAGACCAATTTCTCTTTTGCCTCAGTTCTCAAAAATGTTAGAGAAACTATTTAACTTTCGCCTTGAATCTTTTCTTGAGAAGCATCATATAATCAATGACGGTCAGTATGGCTTCAGGTCCAAACGAACAACCTCAATGGCGATAACTGAAACTATTGAAGAAATGACTAATGCACTGGAGCATAAAAGATATGCAGTTGGTATTTTTATTGACCTAAAGAAAACCTTTGATACCATTAAAGGGGAACATTATCACCAGACCTATGTAAGCGTCAATATATACCTTGATGTTGCAGAAAAAAGACCATATATTTTTTTAACCGATTTCCGAACTCTAAATGGGTGAATTTTGGCGAATTAAACGCCTTTCTATTATTTGCTCTCGGGAAGCAATCCGCCATTTTCTCAAACACCGAGTCAAATCAGCTCTGTTATTTTCCGTTTTTTCGACTGTTTTCCGTACCTTGGAGACATCATGCCTCGTCGGTGTGTTGTCGGAGGGTGTAACAACACGAACAGGGACGGATTCAAGTTGCACCAGTGGCCCAAAGATGCGAAAGTGGCAAGAAATTGGACGTTTGTTCCGCACACTTTACCGACGAAAGCTATGCTACGACAGAGATGGCAAGAATGTGTGGATATCCTGCGACACTCAAAGCAGATGCATTTCCAACGATAAAGTCAAAGAAATCTGCCGCCAGACCCCCATTGAATCTGCCGGAGTGTGTGAGCAATTCAGTGACAAAGGACCTCGGTAGCACGGCAAGCAATGGCGGCAGTTTGTTCCCGCAGACGAGCGAGCTAAACCCCCTGGATGTCTTGGCTCACACCGTCCCTTATGCCACCGAAGATGATCAAGAGAAGAATATTGACCCTAGCTTCCCTGGCCTGCTGACATCAACTCCAAAACTGGACAGATCAGCTTTCAGGAAAAGAGCGCGGATGAGGGTATGTCTACAGAATATATTAATTGATGAAAATTGGGCTGTCTGCACTCTCAAAGTGCATGTTGTTGCCAAATGTATTTCATATGCTGTAAACCTAGTTCATAGTTGTTAGTTTCCTTTAATGCCAAACAAACACATACCAATCGTTGGTTAGAAGGCGATCGCAGAATTCGTCCTCGCTTTCTCCCGTGTCGCTGGCTGTCGTGTCGTTTTCGCTTGCATACGGTTCAAACCGATATGGCTCAATAGCTTCAGTTTCTTCTTCAATTTCGTTTTCGCTACCTGCCTCCACACTACAACCATCCGTTTCAATACATGCGTAATCTGTTGAATCGCTTAAGCCGCTGAAATCCGAGTCTGAATCCGAGCTAATGTCGCTATAGCTTGCTGTTCTATGCGCCATGTTTGTTTGTGTTGGCATCACTATGTGACGTCACAGGAAAATGGGCGGGTGTATATAACGATGGTTAAAATCAGGCACTTTGAAGCTTTTTTTAGGGATATTGCGTGATGGGTAAAATTTTTAAATAAACTTCGAAAAATAAAATAAGCCACTGGGAACTGATTTTTTAATGGTTTTAACCCTTCTGAAATTGTGATAATGTTCCCCTTTAATCATTCAATTCTACTCGATAAAATGGGAAGATATGGAATTAGGGGGCTGGCTGGAAACTGGTTAAAAAGTTATTTAACAGGGAGGGTACAGTTTGTAAAAATGGGTCAATTTTTACCTGATACTCTTGGCATTGCTTGTGTTGTCCCCCAAGGGTCCGTGTTGGGGCCAAAACTGTATATATTAATGAAATGTTTAATACATCTAAAGTACTGAAATGTATACTATTTGCAGACGACACAAATATATTCTACAGCAGTGATGACTATAATGAGCTCATAAATACAGTAAACACAGAACAAAACATAGTAAAAAAAAAAATGGATGGACACAAATAAATTATCTTTGAATATAAATAAAACTAAGATAGTGATGTTTTGAAATCGCAACATAACGTCTGAACAGAAAATAAGTATTGATGGTACCCAAATTGAAATCGTAAATGAGAATACATTTTTGGGAGTAATAATTGATAGTAAACCATCATGAAAACCTCATGTCAGACACATTCAAACAAAAATCTCCAGGAGCCTCTCAATTATAAACAAAGCAAAACTATACCTCAATGAAAATGCACTCCGTACTCTATACTGAGCCTTGGTAAAGTTGCTCAAATTTGATGACCTTGTTAAATATAATACATTAATTATCTTATATAAAGCATTTAACAAATTATTGCCGACTAATCTACAACGTTTTTTTATAAGACGAGTGCAGGCTCATAACATGAGAGGCTTTGGATATTTCTTATTGCCGAGAGCTCAAACCACTCGTAAACGTTTTTGTGTGTCTGTATGCGGAGTAAAACTATGGAACAATCTGGACTTACAACACAAGCAATGCCAAACTATTAATCGATTTAAACTATTATACAAACATGGGGTCTGGTTCAAATATAGAGATGAGGGTCTTTAATTTGACCTGCTGCTGTACTCTGTCTCAAAGTGTTAACATGTGATCAATGTTTTCTTACCATTATTGCTATGTTGTCTATTATCATTGTTGGTATATTCATTATTCCTACATTGTTGATACGAATTATTGTTACAGTGTTACAATTATTGTTACCTGTGGTAATGCCACTATGATACAACATCTGTATTATAATCCTTGAACAAAGTAAGAGTGAAACTCATGTGAATAATCACTGAATGGAGAACTGGGGGTGGGATTAAATAAGTTATCTTCTTCCCACTCCCTTTCAGGCAAAACTTGACAATCATGCATTACATACTATACATTACCTTTTGCACTATATTAATTTACATTATTATGTGTTGTCAATTTTGTACTTTTTTTTATGTCATTGCCTGAAATAAATAAAAAAATGAAAATGAATATATGTCATTTAGTAACAGGCACATTTTTAAAAAGATGTAATAATTACTTATTTTTGTTCATTAGCGCATTCATTTCAAAAACGCATCACAATGTTGGCTTTTTTTTTTTTAACATCACCAAATATTACACACTGCAGACTTCCTGAGAGCCATTAAACATAATAAAACATCACTTACTGTACATGGACTGGTGTCACTATGACGCAGACTGATAGAATCTTGGTATATTCCCATTTAGATGAAGAATGACTCATAATCGTTGCACGGAAAAGGGGGGTGAAGCTAAGCGTCTTTTTGTGTCGTTCGCCATTGCCGGGTCTAAATTGGCTGTCAAACGGTACCAACTTGTCAGAGTACGTCCTCATCCTTCTACTATCCAGGTGAGAGGCATGATTCATGATCTGGACTAGTCTTTCACCAGCACCGAGGCGAGGAAGGCGCTCACCAGCCTGTGATGTCAACATAGGCACACAAGCTATAAATAGTTTGTCTGCGTTAGCACTTATAATAACAATATCACTAATACTTGGTTGATATTCAAGCCACGAAATGCAATTGGTGTATTGTTGGCGCTTTTTGGATGGTTAGAGAGGACCTCCCATTGGCTACTTTGCAAGTGGACTTTTTACATTGAGTTAGGATATGATTTTTTTTTTTTAATATATCCATCGTCGTGTCTTTTATAATGATTGTGAATGATAGAAAAAAATTATCTCAAAAAGTGCAGTTCCCCTCTAAATTCCAATGATTAGATTTAAGACCTTAAGTCTGTGAGCATGAACTGATGAAGCCTACTTGGATGAGAAGACAAACGTCTTCTAAGACAAAGTGAACGGTCCAGTTGTGATGGATTGAATGCCCTGAGAATAAAATGATATGTGCTTACTTGGACTGTGATGAAGCTGTGAGAACTCAGGTGGTTTGTCTTCATGCTCTTCAGTCTTCACAGGGACAACAGTCAGTGGAAACTTGCTGAGATCAGCCTCCTCCTGCCCTAAAAGACACTCTTCCTCCTGAGTGATCCACACTTCTTCCTCTTCCTCTTTAATGTGGGGGGGCTCCTGGACGTCTGTTGGGTAAATAAGTAATTACGATTAAAAGAGAATAGAAATAGTTTTGGACTGACACTGTTAACACAATGACATTGTGTTCTTTTGTGTGTTGTGTTAAAAGTGTGTAGCTTAACAACCAATAAAAACATGGGAAATGCTTCCTTTTGTCCTAAAATTAATTCATAAGTGGTACAGTGAGTACAAAAATAGACTTTACAAATTTGAAATTGGATGGGGGGCAATTTGAAAAGTTTTTATAAGTACGAGGCAGCATTGATTGAGGCATTCTTAACTTTACACTCACTGATGTAAGGTGTGTAAATATTTTATTCTGTATACGGTCTATGACACCTAAACTTTATCTAAATGGCAAATGGGTTATACCTGTATAGTGCTTTTCTACATTCAAGGTTGTCAGGTTCAAACACTGATGACATCTATTAATCAGACAAGAAGCAAGGAATCATGCAGAGACAGAGTTAAATTTAGCTCATGAGGAGAACGCATGGCCCTGCACACTTAGTCACAGTCTCGCCCTACGCTCTAAGATTCAGCTCCCGCGTCCTCTTTTTATTAAGAGTTCCATAGTCAACATCACTGAGGCCGCATCTAAAAGGAGTGGTCACATATATTATGCAAAGCAGGTCCAGGACGCACAGTACGTGACGGAATTGGCTGGGGGCCTTGTGATTTCGCCTTGTTCAACCCAGATTTCACTCCAAAAAAGGTTCTAATTTGTCTGCCTTCAACGCAGAGATGCGCCCAAGATTCAGCTCCCGCGTCCTCTTTTTATTAAGAGTTCCATAGTCAACATCACTGAGGCCGCATCTAAAAGGAGTGGTCACATATATTATGCAAAGCAGGTCCAGGACGCACAGTACGTGACGGAATTGGCTGGGGGCCTTGTGATTTCGCCTTGTTCAACCCAGATTTCACTCCAAAAAAGGTTCTAATTTGTCTGCCTTCAACGCAGAGATGCGCCTGTCTTCAGATCTTACAGCAAGCTTTGTAATCTGCTCGGTCTCACCCAGCTAATAACACGACCCACAATGGTGTGTAATTCCACCCAATCAACCATAGATCTCAATTTCACATCAGACCAGCCTAACATAAAGAATAGTGGGGTCATTATCTGTGGTCTTAGCGACCACTATCCAACCTTCTGCACCTGCAAAATAGCTAAACCCAAAGCCAACGGCCACATAACAGCTCAATCCAGATCCCTTAAAACATACTCCAGTGATAATTTCAACCTTAAACTAGGTGAGTGGGACTGGTCCCCTGTGCTCATGAGCAACTTGGTTGATGATGCTTGGGATCGCTTTAAAACAGCGTTCCTCGCTGTACTAAATTATATGGTTCCAGTGAGAACAGTCAGGATCTAAGTCCACTCTGAACCATGGATGAATCCGGACCTATTAGCTGCCATAAAAGACAGAGACAGAAAATACTCCGAATACCACAAGTGCAAAACCAAAGTAGATAATCAACCCAATAATAACCTCAAATCACTCCTTACAACTCTCAAAAAACAATGCAATAAATTAAGAAATAAGGCAAAGAACCTGACTAAATCCTTAAAAAATTACATTAACGACAAAATCGAGTAAAACACAAATAAGCCACGTGAGCTCTGGAAAATCCTCAACAACCAGCTTCCTGGCTGCAGCCAGAAACTGAAAACCAGACTCACCAACATCAACATCAAGGAGGGCGACTCCCTCATTACAGACAAACTGAAAGTAGCAAACAGACTTACCACCTTTTTCACCAGCATAGCCACACCTCTAGTTAACAAGCTGTCCCACCACTCTGGTCGCTTTGGTGTAGAACACATTAAAGCCTACTACAGAAAGCTAGGAGTATTCAACAACAGCTGACGAGGTGCTCAAAATGGTAAATGGTAAATGGGTCGTACTTGTATAGCGCTTTTCTACCTTTTTAAAGGACTCAAAGCGCTTTGACACTATTTTCCACATTCACCCATTCACACACACACATTCACACACTGATGGCGGGAGCTGCCATGCACGGCGCTAACCAGGCCCATCAGGAGCAAGGGTGAAGTGTCTTGCTCAAGGACACAACGGACGTGACCAGGATGGTAGAAGGTGGGGATTGAACCAGTAACCCTCAGATTGCTGGCACGGCCACTCTCCCAACGCGCTCCACCTAAACAAAGCCACTGGCCTTGACAATATCCCCTCCAGATTTCTCAGGGACTCTGCCACCACCATTGCCCCAATCATCACACACATAATAAACCTCTCAATTAAACAAGGCCAAGTACCAAAAGATTTCAAGATAGCAAGAGTAACTCCCCTTTTTTTTTTTTAAAAAAAGGAAGCAAATTAGTACCTGGTAACTACCAACCTGTTTCTATTCTCAGTTCCATTTCAAAAGTAATGGAAAAAATTGTTTATGAACAGGTCGATAAGATACCTTGCCACTAAAAAATTAATGTACAAATTCCAATCCGGCTTCAGAACTAACCACTCCACTGACACATGCCTTCTCTATCTGACCGAACACATCAAACATGAGGTAGACGCGGGCAAATACTGTGGCATGGTCACGCTGGACCTTCAGAGGGCCTTTGACACCGTAAACCACGCTATACTGTTGGATAAGCTCAGAGCAATCGGATTTGATAAAACCTCATCGAGCTGGATGCAATCTTACTTGGAGGGGAGGAAACAGGAGGTAGAGGTGAACGGCACCGTGCCCCCCACCTCCCCTCTCAGTAAGCTGTGGAGTTCCCCAAGGCAGTATATTAGGGCCTTTACTGTTCCTAATATACGTAAACGACATGTCATCAGCATGCGACTGTGAATTGTTCCTGTTTGCGGATGACTCGGCCAGGACAAGTCACAGGTAGAAAAAATCCTTAGTGCCGAACTCTGTAGAATTTGCACTTGGCTCGCTGACAATAAGCTGTGTATACACTTAGGTAAAACGGAATCCATCCTATTTGGGTCCCAAATCAACCTTAAGAAAGTCAATGACTTCACTATAAAAGTGGATAACATTGTTATCACCAGGAAAGATGAGGTCACCTACCGAGGTTCCATTCTAGAGGCTAATCTTTCCTTTGATAAAATGACAACCAAGGTAATCAAAAAGGTCAACCAACGAACAAGATTTCTCTACAGAATCTCCTCTCTGGTCAACAAAAGCACCATGAAGATTCTAGCGAGAACTCTCATTTGACCCTTTTTCGATTACACATGCACCTCCTGGTACCCCAGCACCTCCAAAACCCTCAAATCTAGACTCCAAACATCCCAGAACAAGCTAGTCAGGTTAATTCCAGACCTCCACCCCAGATCACACCTCACTCCTACCCACTTCTCCAAAGTGGGCTGGCTCAGGGTGGAGGACAGAGTAAAATAACTTGCACTGAGCCTAGTCTATAAAATTCGCTACACCTCCCTGATACCGAAATACATGTCGAAATACTTCCTTAATGTAAATGACCGCCATAACCACAACACCAGGGGGCACTCCACGCACCACGTTAAACCCAGATTCCGATTTAACAAAGGTCTTAACTCAATCTCCTTCTATGCCACATCAATATGGAATGCACTCCCAACAGGTGTAAAAGAAAGTGCATCTCTATCCTCCTTCAAAACCGCACTAGAAGAACACCTCCGGGCAACTACAACCCTAGACTAACACCCTCCCCCCACCACATCCCACCTTCCCGGATTGTAAATAATCAAATGTATATGCTTGTTCTTATGCTTTCTGAGCTCACTATGTTCACTGCTCGCTGTACATATCCTACAAAGTCAGACCTACACTGTTTCTTGTTGAGGACAGCTTTAACCTCTTGTGTTACCCAGGGTTTGTTATTAGGGTAGCACCGAACAGTCTTAGCAGGGCAGGTCACGTCCACGCAGAATATGAAGTAATCTATGAGTCAGCCCATCAATGTCCTCACCCTGTGGAAGTGTGAAAGAAATAAATGATAAATGGGTTGTACTTGTATAGCGCTTTTCTACCTTCAAGGTACTCAAAGCGCTTTGACACTACTTCCACATTTACCCATTCACACACACATTCACACACTGATGGAGGGAGCTGCCATGCAAGGCGCTAACCAGCACCCATCAGGAGCAAGGGTGAAGTGTCTTGCTCAGGACACAACGGACATGACGAGGTTGGTACTAGGTGGGGATTGAACCAGGGACCCTCGGGTTGCGCACGGCCATTCTCCCACTGCGCCACGCCGCCCCAGATTAATCTTTAATTAAAAATTACAGAAGAAATTACCAATGCTATAGATAATAAAAAAATGTGCGGCAGCAGTTTTTATGGATCTAACTAAAGCATTTGACACAATTAATCACAATATTTTAATCAAAAAACTAGAACGATATGGCATCAGAGGGTTAGTCTTAAACTGGATAAGAAGTTATCTAATGAACAGGAAACAATACGTGAAGCTAGGCCAACACACATCTACAACGCTAAATATATCCTGTGGTGTACCTCAGGGATCAATACTAGGACCTAAATTATTCAATCTCTATATAAATGACATTTGTAAAGTTACAAAAGATTTAAAGTTAGTATTATTTGCGGATGATACAACAGTGTTTTGTTCAGGAGAGAACACAGAAGATACTACAAATAATAACAGAAGTAATTAACAAAATAAAAAGATGGTTTGACAAAAACAGACTATCGTTGAATCTCAGTAAAACTAAAATAATGCTATTTGGTAACAGTAGAAGAGAAAGTCAAACACAAATACAAATAGACGGAATAGAAATTGAAAGAGTAAATGAAACCAGATTTCTAGGTATAATGATTGATGATAAATTGAACTGGAAATCTCACGTAAAAAACATACAACATAAAGTAGCAAGAAACACGTCAATAATGAATAAAGCAAAACATGTTCTCGACAAAAAAATTACTTCATATTCTTTACTGCTCACTAGTGTTACCATATCTGAGTTACTGTGTAGAAATATGGGGAAATAATTACAAAAGAACACCTCATTCATTAACGGTGTTACAAAAAAGATCAGTTAGAATAATACATAATGTTGGATATAGAGAACATACAAATCCTTTATTTATTGAATCAAAGATACTGAAATTCTACGACATAGTGAATTTGCAAACAGCTAAAATGATACACAAAGCAAACTATAACCTGCTGCCCAAGAATATACAACAATTCTTCTCAAAAAAAGAGAAATATAATCTTGTAATTTAAAATATTTGTATGCACGTACAACACTTAAGACCTTCATTCAGTATATGGAATTAAATTATGGAATGGATTAAGCAAAGCAATCAAACAATGTACTAATATGATCCACTTCAAGAAACTCTTCAAACTTAGTGTTTACAAAGTACAAAGAAGAAGAACCATGATAAACATTCTGAATGTATTTAACTCATCCATTCTTTCATTCTTTCACTCTCAAAATAATCTTACTTATCTCAACATATGAAATGTAACTTACTTCACCAATTATTATTTATTTTCTTATTTTTATTGTGATTACTTATGGAGTATATTGTGAATAAATTGAGAACAGGAAGTGAACAAAAGTTTTAGCAACTGTTATGTAAAAGAAAAGGGGTAGGATTAAATAAGCTCTGCTTCTTCCTACTCCTTTTCCAACATGTTGAAAAGAGAAACTGGAGATTGTGATGTATCATGTTGTATGCTTGCATGTTCCAAATAAACTCAAACTCAAAATCGAAGTAATAATCGATTATCAAATTAATCGTTATTTGCAGCCCTAATTTGTACCATGAATTGATTAAGGTGGACCCCGACTTAAACAAGTTGAAAAACTTATTCGGGTGTTACCATTTAGTGGTCAATTGTACGGAATATGTACTGTGCAATCTAATAATAAAAGTCTCAATCAATCAAAAGCCTGCTATACCACCAAAATGTGGAACTCCCTATCAATAGCCATAAAGGAGTGTAAATCCATTACTTCCTTCAAAGTCGCTTTGAAAAGACATTACAGGTTGCGGCTACTCGTAACTGGGAATAGACTAAGACTTTATAATACATTTTCTTACAGTATTTTGGTCTGTAAAATGCTACTTACTGTGTGAGTTATAAACATATTTCAACTGAAACCAGCTCAGGCTTTCTTGTAGCAGTGAATGTGTACCGTGATGAAAGTGTACCCTTTCCTATGGTAACTTCTCATAACTCCTTCAATCAATCAATCACACATTGTTACAAACTGAGAGGAACATCAACCTCAAACTGTCTCGTTTTCATGAAGAATCTTAAAGGGGAACATTATCACCAGACCTATGTAAGCGTCAATATATACCTTGATGTTGCAGAAAAAAGACCATATATTTTTTTAACCGATTTCCGAACTCTAAATGGGTGAATTTTGGCGAATTAAACGCCTTTCTATTATTCGCTCTCGGAGCGATGACGTCACAACGTGACGTCACACCGGAAAGCAATCCGCCATTTTCTCAAACACATTACAAACACCGAGTCAAATCAGCTCTGTTATTTTCCGTTTTTTCGACTGTTTTCCGTACCTTGGAGACATCATGCCTCGTCGGTGTGTTGTCTGAGGGTGTAACAACACGAACAGGGACGGATTCAAGTTGCACCAGTGGCCCAAAGATGCGAAAGTGGCAAGAAATTGGACGTTTGTTCCGCACACTTTACCGACGAAAGCTATGCTACAACAGAGATGGCAAGAATGTGTGGATATCCTGCGACACTCAAAGCAGATGCATTTCCAACGATAAAGTCAAAGAAATCTGCCGCCAGACCCCAGGAAAAGAAAGCGGATGAGGGTATGTCTACAGAATATATTAATTGATGAAAACTGGGCTGTCTGCACTCTCAAAGTTCATGTTGTTGCCAAATGTATTTCATATGCTGTAAACCTAGTTCATAGTTGTTAGTTTCCTTTAATGCCAAACAAACACATATCAATCGTTGGTTAGAAGGCGATCACCGAATTCGTCCTCGCTTTCTCCCGTGTCGCTGGCTGTCGTGTCGTTTTCGTCGTTTTCGTCGGTTTCGCTTACATACGGTTCAAACCGATATGGCTCAATAGCTTCAGTTTCTTCTTCAATTTCGTTTTCGCTACCTGCCTCCACACTACAACCATCCGTTTCAATACATGCGTAATCTGTTGAATCGCTTAAGCCGCTGAAATCCGAGTCTGAATCCGAGCTAATGTCGCTATAGCTTGCTGTTCTATGCGCCATGTTTGTTTGTGTTGGCATCACTATGTGACGTCACAGGAAAATGGACGGGTGTATATAACGATGGTTAAAATCAGGCACTTTGAAGCTTTTTTTAGGAATATTGCGTGATGGGTAACATTTTGAAAAAAACTTCGAAAAATAAAATAAGCCACTGGGAACTGATTTTTAATGGTTTTAACCCTTCTGAAATTGTGATAATGTTCCCCTTTAAATCAAAGCATTGCATCATCCCCACAAGACAAACCATCTTCCTATTGACCACATATTGAAGACGAGTGTTACTAATGAAATATAAAGTTAGTAAAGATGTGAGCGTAAGAAGTCAACAAACCTGTTCTGTGTAACACAACTTGATGTTTCTTGAAAACAGCGTCCAGTAGTTGATGTTGTCGCTCCTTCTCCTCTTTTGTTGGACAAAGTTCCTCCTCATACTTTGCTATCGTCCTTTCGCACATTTTCACACAATCACAACACTTTACACTCACATTTGATCTCTACTTAGCGATGTGTTGATAACGTCCGCGTCTCTTTGTTAGCAGCTAACAAGCTAAGCTAACTAGCACGCTAAGCTAAGCTAGCACAAGACTTGATAAAGTGCGCTCAGACTAATGTATCCGGATACAAACAATGACTAACAATGTTTCATCTATTACACGACATATATGCGTACATGTATGCACTAAATACAAATAGAGAAACAATAATGGCCACGTTTAGGCCTTTTCCGTCAAACGCCATTTTGCTTTGTCATCGTTCTTCCTTCGATTTCCAGCAGACTAGTAGAGCATCTTAGGCCTCCACAGCTTCTTAACGTCCTGTCCTATGGTCCATACTACATTCTACAGTACAGGAGGTCTTCGTCCTGTCCTATGGTCCATACTACATTCTACAGTACAGGAGGTCTTCGTCCTGTCCTATGGTCCATACTACATTCTACAGTACAGGAGGTCTTCGTCCTGTCCTATGGTCCATACTACATTCTACAGTACAGGAGGTCGCGCTATCAACCTTTCAGTTAGTGATGGGAGGAAATGAGCGGAGTAGTGATGGGTCCGGCAACACCGATGCATCGGCGCATGCGTCGAGCTCATAGAGCAAAACCCTGTGTTGGTGCGCGCGTACCGCTTTTAGAAAGGCACGTGACTGATCATGAGCTGTTTTGGTCACGTGACCGATACGCGAACTGTGTCGCACTGACGCCTCCTCTGTGCCCTGTGAGCGGCTCTTTTCTACAGCCAGAGAAATAATAACTAAGAAGAGAAATCGTCTAAAATGTCGGAAAAACTGTTTTTTTTTTATTTATAAAAATGTGTAAAAAAATACAATTAAAAAAATTCCCAGTCCACAATCATCCACAACACATTCTCTTAGATGTCCATGTTATGATACATGTTCACATTATTTATTGACTGTATCTAAAAAAGATAAAAATATATTTTTATTTAAATGAAGATATGAAATAATCCTAAATGAAATACAATGACTTGGTTTATATTATTGTATATACTAGGGCAGGGGTCACCAACGCGGTGCCCGCGGGAACCAGGTAGCCCGTAAGGACCAGATCAGTCGCCCGCTGGCCTGTTCTAAAAATAGCTCAAAGAGCAGCACTTACCAGTGAGCTGCCTCTATTTTTTAAATTGTATTTATTTACTAGCAAGCTGGTCTCGCTTTGCTCGACATTTTTAATTCTAAAAGAGACAAAACTCAAATAGAATTTGAAAATCCAAGAAAATATTTTAAAGACTTGGTCTTCACTTGGAATAAGCGATAGAAAATGGATGGATGGATGGGTCTTCACTTGTTTAAATAAATTCATTTATTTTTTACTTTGCTTCTTATTACTTTTAGAAATACAATTTTAGAGAGAAAATACAACCTTAAAAATGATTTTAGGATTTTTAAACAAATATACCTTTTTACCTTTTAAAATTCTTCCTATTCTTAACTGACAATTTAAATCAATGTTCAAGTAATTTTTTTTCTCTTTTTATTGTAAAGAATAATAAATATTTTAGCTTCTGTTTTTTCGACGAAGAATATTTGTGAAATATTTCTTCAAACTTACTATGATTAAAATTCAAAAAAAATATTCTGGCAAATCTAGAAAATCTGTAGAATCAAATTTAAATCTTATTTCAAAGTATTTTGAATTTCTTTTAAAAAAAAAATTCTGGAAAATCTAGAAGAATTACTGATTTGTCTTTGTTAGAAACATAGCTTGGTCCAATTTGTTATATATTCTAACAAAGTGCAGATTGGATTTTAACCAATTTAAAACATGTCATCAAAATTCTAAAATGTATCTTAATCAGGAAAAATTACTAATGATGTTCCATAAATTCTTTTTTTTTTTTTTTCAAAAAAATTCAAATTAGCTAGTTTTTCTCTTCTTTTTGTCGGTTGATTTTTGAATTTTAAAGAGTCGAAATTGAAGATAAACTATGTTTCAAAATTGTATTTTAATTTTTTTCGTGTTTTCTCCTCTTTTAAGCCGTTCAATTAAGTGTTTTTTTCATCATTTATTCTCGACAAAAAACCTTCCGTAAAAGGAAAAAAAAAAAAGTACGACGGAATGACAGACAGAAATACCCATTTTTTTATATATATAAATGTATTTATTTAGCTATTCTTGTTTAAATCACACTTATGTGTAACTTACAAATGACAATATATTTATTTATTTAAGTGTGTATCAAACTGGTAGCCCTTCGCATTAATCAGTACCCAAGAAGTAGTTTTTGGTTTCAAAAAGGTTGGTGACCCCTGTACTAGGGCATCAAATCAGTGTCAGTTGAGTCGGTCCATAGGTTGCCTGTAGGGATTTTTAATGTCCAGCAGATGTCAGTATTTAGTGACACAGTATCGACACAGTATCAATACAGTTTTGCAATGTGTCGAAACGCTTCATGACGCCTCATCAACCCATCACTAGTGCGGAGGCTTCCAGGCTTGTGTCGAGTAATTCTTCTTCTTTTTCTTCTTTGGTTTAATGGCGGTTGACAAGCAACCTTGTGGTGTGCATTACCGCCACCTACTGATATGGAGTGTGGACGAAGATGGAACCCTACTCTATATTCTTTTATTCAACACTGTCTTTAAAAAATATGTATATACTGTTTTGTATCCTACAAGTGCAATCCTAAAATATCGTCCACTGCTAACCCAACCTTATCTTTCGTTAACTTATTTCCCAGTATTCCCTTAATGGTGAGGCTTTGTGTATGTAGTGTGTGCCTTTCTTGCTTTACAGCTATGCTGTTATTATGCTGTTTGTTACTTATGTATGTTATGCTGCAGCTATTTAAAATAGTTTTGTCAATTTGTCCTGGCCCGAAATAAATTGGCCCTTTGAAACATATCTTTGTCTTTGTGTGTTGTATGCAGAGGTGGGTAGAGTAGCCAGAAATTGTACTCAAGTAAGAGTACTGTTACTTTAGAGATTTATTACTCAAGTAAAAGTAAGGAGTAGTCACCCAAATATTTACTTGAGTAAAAGTAAAAAGTATGTTGTGAAAAAACTACTCAAGTACTGAGTAACTGATGAGTAACATACACACACATATCATATATATATATATATATATATATATATATATATATATATATATATATATATATATATATAAATAAATGTGTGTATATATATATATATATATATATATATATATATATATATATATATATATATATATACACACATTTATTTATATATATATATATATATATATATATATACAGTATATAATTTATATTTATTTATTTTGCCGTTTTTGTTCACATGTTAAAGGTGTTTTAATGAATATACATGCATGTTTAACACATATAGATTCCTTTCTTTCATGAAGACAAGAATATAAGTTGGTGTATTACCTGATTCTGATGACTTGCATTGATTGGAATCAGACAGTAGTGCTGATAGCGTCCACGTTTTCAAATGGAGGAGAAAAAAGTTCCTTCTTTCTGTCTAATACCACATGAAAGTGGTTGGTTTTTGGCATCTTATTTGTCCAGCTTCCATATTCGTTTTTATACACTTTACAAGAAATACATTGGCGGCAAACTCCGTAGCTTGCTAGCTTGTTTGCGCTGGCTTTCGGAGACTCTTGTTTTGAAAGCGCAGGCGCGATGGAGCGGCACTTTTATTGTGAAGACAGGAACTGTGCAGTCAGTCTATAGGCTTTTGACGGGATGTACGGTTGAAATAAAAGGGTCTTTTTTCCTTCACACTTTTGATTGATTGATTGAAACTTTTATTAGTAGATTGCACAGTACAGTATATATTCCGTACAATTGACCACTAAATGGTAACACCCCAATAAGTTTTTCAACTTGTTTAAGTCAGGTCATGTGACCACCTGGCTCTGTTTGATTGGTCCAACGTCACCAGTGACTGCATCTGATTGGTGGAACGGAGTGAACGTCACCAGTGACTGTATTTGTTGAAACGCAGGCACTATGAAGGTCTGTCTGACAGACCAAAACAAACAAAGCATGCATTAACAGATCGATAAAAAATAGTAGCGAGTAGCGAGCTGAATGTAGATAAAAGTAGCGGAGTAAAAGTAGCGTTTCTTCTCTATAAATATACTCAAGTAAAAGTAAAAGTATGTTGCAATAAAACTACTCTTAGAAGTACAATTTATCCCAAAAGTTACTCAAGTAGATGTAACGGAGTAAATGTAGCGCGTTACTACCCACCTCTGGTTGTATGTAGACCACATTGCTTAGCAGAGTTCAGTGATGCAAATGCATGTCAAGTTGATCAACAGATTGTATTATTCTCCAGTGCAATAACAGTACTGAAATGAAGGCTAAAAGGGCATTAATGGGAGCTTTAAAAAAAAAAAGAAGAAAAAAAAAAGTAACTAAATAGTTACTTTTCACAGTAACGCATTACTTTTTGGTGTAAGTAACTGAGTTAGTAACTGAGTTACTTTTGAAATGAAGTAACTAGTAACTGTAACTAGTTACTGCTTTTCAGTATCTAACCCAACACTGGTTATCAATAATAAGCTCATTGCAATAAAAATTTAGATTTAATTATCACAAACAATTAATATTATTAACACACACAAAAGTACCGAAAAGTGGTACAGTTGAGGACTGGGATCGATTTTTGTGCCGTATCGGTTGAAATGTGAACGGTACCCATCCCTACCAGCAAGTGTTGTTGTACTGGAAACTAATTTACAAACACAACTTCATCACATACAATACTCCACTATGGAATTGTTGTTATATTAAAATGAGAAACCAATCTATCTTCGTACAGCAATGGTTTGAAAAAGGCTTTTGGTCGCTGATGCACTTATTGAGCATACTTGCCAACCTTGAGACCTCCGATTTCGGGAGGTGGGGGGTGGGGGTGGGGGGCGTGGTCAGGTGTGGGATGGGGGCGTGGTTAAGATATATATATACGAAATACTTGACTTTCAGTGAATTCTAGCTATATATATATGTGTATATATATATATATATATATATATATATATATATATATATATATATATATATATATATATATATATATATATAAATAAAAGAAATACTTGAATTTCAGTGTTCATTTATTTACACATATACACACACATAACACGCATCTACTCATTGTTGAGTTAAGGGTTGAATTGTCCATCCTTGTTCTATTCTCTGTCACTATTTCAGAACACACACATTATACAAATAGACATTATAAAATCAATAAGAAAACGGGAGCTCTAATTTGGGAGTCTGAATTAGGATCAGAAGTTCCTATATAAACATTGCGTACTCACGTCGCCTTTTTGTATTGATTACTGCAGCTGTGCACTGGATTCATTCTCAAATACAAACTACAACTCACAAACACTTTAGAGTTAGGCTCCACCATCAGAATGTGTACTTAAACTTATAAAGATCACATGGATATTATTCAGTGAGTTGATTCACCAAAACTAACCTGTTATACAGGAGGAAAAAGCACAAAGGACATTTCAATTGTTCATCAGAATGACAAGACACTTCCGGTCTGCAGGTGATAGCATTCAATTGGGAAGAAACGCCCTACTGCCCCCTACTGACCAATGTGAATACTGATAAATGTGTAATGACAGCTCCAAAAATGAATTCAAACCACAAAATAAAATAAATAAATCAACACAAAAATGTGACACATTATGGGTGGGTCACATATGCATGTACAGTAGATGGCAGTATTGTCCTGTTTAAAAGTGTCACAACATTGCTGTTTACGGCAGACGAACTGCTTTATGGTAGACGAAAACTTGACTGCTGTTGTTGTGTGTTGTTACCGCGCTGGGAGGACGTTAATGAAACTGCCTAACAATAAACCCACATAAGAAACCAAAAACTCGCCCTCGATCATTAGCTGTTTATATTGTGGGAAAGCGGACGTGTGAACAGGCTGTCAACACGTCACTCAGGTCCGCATGGAGCTGGAGGGGGCGTGGCCTCCAGCTCCGCCTGAATTTCGGGAGATTTTCGGGAGAAAATTTGTCCCGGGAGGTTTTCGGGAGAGGCGCTGAATTTCGGGAGTCTCCCGGAAAATCCGGGAGGGTTGGCAAGTATGTTATTGAGTGATACAAGTATTGTTTTATTTGAAGATTTCATTGTTTAGTACAACCTGCAAATAAACAAAAATGAATTTTGAAATGCCAAAGGCTTTCGCTCAAAATGTTCTAAATACGGCATATCATCTTTTTCAGAACTCTGACTATAGAACTCCTGAACTTTCTGGGCTTTTGATGACTGGACACTATATCACAAACATCAAACTCTAAATTTAAACAATTCTTTATCATTTTTTTTCTTGACCTGTATTTCCTTTGGAACAAAAACAAACAAAACAAATGCAAATATCCTGAAACTTACTATTCAGCCAAGGACAATTTCCAAAATGTATTCTTTTAAATACAAAACCCAAAACCAGTGAAGGTGGCACGTTGCGTAAATGGTTAGGAAAAACAGAATACAATGATTTGCAAATCTGTCACGGCCAGGCCGCATTGGAATGCGCCCTCATCCTTGCGCTCTTGTGGCACCTCGGGACACCCCCACGGCCGCACACTTCCAGCCGCCAGCTGCAATAATTTACCGGCAATCAGCACACATGCCTGTAATGAAGGAGCTGCCTTCCTAAGCCTGGACAACCTGGCATGCCGGCGCCGGAATATAGTCTTCTGTTCGCGTACAGAAGGCCACATCCTGCTTGATGTAATCCTGCTCTCTCTGTGTTTTGCCCCTCCGTGTTTTCAGTGCGTGTTTTCTTGTGCCGTCCCCGCAGTAGCCTCCGTATATTTATATAAATAATAAATCCTTGAACATTACTGACCTCTAGTGTCTGTTGCCGTCATCTCCCTCAGTTAACTGATACCGACATAATCCGCTACACCTTCCTGATGCCGAAGTACATGTCAAACTACTGACCGCCATAACCACAACACCAGGGGGAGCTCCACTAACCACGTTAAACCCAGATTCCGATCTAACAAAGGTCTTAAAGGGGAACATTATCACAATTTCAGAAGGGTTAAAACCATTAAAAATCAGTTCCCAGTGGCTTATTTTATTTTTCGAAGTTTTTTTCAAAATTTTACCCATCACGCAATATCCCTAAAAAAGCTTCAAAGTGCCTGATTTTAACCATCGTTATATACACCCGTCCATTTTCCTGTGACGTCACATAGTGATGCCAACACAAACAAACATGGCGGATAGAACAGCAAGCTATAGCGACATTAGCTCGGATTCAGACTCGGATTTCAGCGGCTTAAGCGATTCAACAGATTACGCATGTATTGAAACGGATGGTTGTAGTGTGGAGGCAGGTAGCGAAAACAAAATTGAAGAAGAAACTGAAGCTATTGAGCCATATCGGTTTGAACCGTATGCAATCGAAACCGACGAAAACGACACGACAGCCAGCGACACGGGAGAAAGCGAGGACGAATTCGGCGATCGCCTTCTAACCAACGATTGGTATGTGTTTGTTTGGCATTAAAGGAAACTAACAACTATGAACTAGGTTTACAGCATATGAAATACATTTGGCAACAACATGCACTTTGAGAGTTAGGGCCAGGGTTAGAGGGTTAGGGTTATAATAAGGCCATGCAGAATAAGGCATTAATAAGTACTTAATAATGACTAGTTAAGAGCCAATATGTTACTAATTTGCATGTTAATAAGCAACTAATTAATGGTGAATATGTTCCCCATACGTAAGTGTTACCATGTTTTTTTACTGGTGCACAAAATGAACCGTGCATGAACATCACCTTGTTCAAACAACAAAACCAACACATGCATAAACTCACAACAAATTACACACCTGCAAATCAGTCTGACTTTGTCATGATCCGTGGTCGGATCATGTTTTGTGTTATCGGTTTGTTTTGGACTCCTTTTAGTTCCTGGTTATGCACTTCCTGAGTTTAGTCACCATGGTTACTTATGATTTTCACCTGCCTTTTCGCGCACCTGTTGCTCATCAGAGACTCTATTTAGTTCTGCCTTTTCCGGTCACTCGGGGTAGCTTCATTGTTTGCGTCACACCTATGCTACGTAAGTTTTGTTTATTCCATGTCCTAGTCTATGCTAAGTCTTAGTTTCATGTGTTTTAGGCACGCTTGCCTTTTTGTTGTTTTGCCTGCATTTTGGTAGTTTGGTGATTGATGTTAAATAAACTGAATCCTACATTCACGCTGCCGTCCGGAGCCGTCCATGGTTGCATTGAGAGAACGAACCGCAGCAAGCGTATACCCCTCCATGACAGACTTCTGCTGTTGCCGTATCCGTAATACGCCGATAGGGAGATGTTTGTATTTACACCATGAGTTGGGTGTGTTTTGACCTCTACCATGAATTGATTAACGTGGACCCTGACTTAAACAAGTTGAAAAACTTATTCGGGTGTTACCATTTAGTGGTCAATTGTACGGAATATGTACTGTACTGTGCAATCTACTAATAAAGTCTCAATCAATCAATCAATCAATCCGCCGAACCCCTGAGCCCAACTCACCGAACACCTAGGGTTCGATTGAACCCAGGTTAAGAACCACTGATCTAGAGCAAGAGGAGTTGCTATTCTGTTCCGTGATAACATTCCTTTTTTACTTAAATCCAAGGTTATGGATACTAATGGGAGTGTTAGAATAATTGTTTGTAAGTTATCACAAAAAACTTTGTGTTACATTGAGTTCTGTCAGGTGAGAAGACAAGAAGAAGAAGGCTCGTAAAACTCCACTGTGTAAGGGGGAAGCAAGATGGTGTTCCTGTGTTCTCTCATGTATGGTAATCAACAGAAGGATGTTGTTCTGGTCCGAGGACTTCAAAGCGGACAAATGTCAGGATCTGCTCAAACTTCCAGAGGAACTCTCTTTGAACTATTTGGTAACCGAAGGCAACACGGTTTACGACCCGCTGCCTTCTGGAAGCAGCTGTGGTCAGGTGGGGGGGAGGAAAGTCAAATAAAGGAGGAGGCATGCAATCTTTTGGCAGAGCGTGGTTGAAGACGGTACCGAGAGTGCCGTCCCCATGCGTCTCCTCATGAGTCCAAATTTAATTCTGTCTCGGTCTGATTTCTTTGCCTCTTGTCTTGTCTAATAGATGTCATCAGTGTTTGAACCTGACAGGGAGATTTATATTAATATCTGGTCAGATTAGTTCATTTCCAATTACTTTGTTGAAGATATACGGTCCGAACTCAGACGATCCCTCTTTTTTCCGTACGGTTTTTGACTTACTCCCTGAAGATGGAACTTCTAATAATTTTATTGGTGGAGACTTTCAATTGTTATCTGGATGCTCTATTGGATAATCATCCCCTAATCCCATACTTGCCAACCCTCCCGGATTTTCCGGGAGACTCCCGAAATTCAGCGCCTCTCCCGAAAACCTCCCGGGACAAATTTTCTCCCGAAAATCTCCCGAAATTCACACGGACCTGAGTGACGTGTCGACAGCCTGTTTTCACGTCCGTAAAGCAGTTCGTCTGCCGTAAACAGCAATGTTGTGACACTCTTAAACAGGACAATACTGCCATCTGCTGTACATGCATATGTGACAATAACATCTCGGGCTTTTAGAGAGTGCAGTGCACAACTGCGCCCACAACAAGGAGACGAAGCAGAATGCATCATCAGAGAGAGTGTTCAGCATGGTTAGAAAAATAGTGACAGAGAATAGAACAAGGATGGACAATTCAACCCTTAACTCAACAATGAGTAGATGAGTGTTATGTGTGTGTATATGTGCAAATAAATGAACACTTAAATTCAAGTATTTTTCTTATTTATATATATATATATATATATATATATATATATATATATATATATATAATAAAATAAATATATATATATAGCTAGAATTCACTGAAAGACAAGTATTTCTTATATATATATATATATATATATATATATATATATATATATATATATATATATATATATATATATATATATATATATATATATATAAATAAAATACTTGACTTGGTGAATTCTAGCTATAAATATACACCTCCCCTCTTAATCACGCCCCCCCCCCCCCGGGACCACCCCCACTCCCCACCCCCACCCGAAATCGGAGGTCTCAAGGTTGGCAAGTATGCCTAATCCTCCACTAACAATTAATACAGTTCCACTATTAAACAATTTGATTAAATCCAGAAACATGGTAGACATCTGGAGAACACAACATCATGATACAAGAGAGTATTTATTTTACTCACATGTTCACAAGTCATACACAAGAATTAACTACTTTATAGCGGAAGATGCTGGTCTAATATCCGACTTCAGTACTATACAGTATCATACCAGACTTCCGACCATAGTCCCATTATAATACAACTGCAGGTATGTTTTTCTAAGCCTCTATTACTTAGGATGATCAATGATTCCATAACAAATAAAACATTTCCACCGTTTCTTTATGAGGCAAACATCTGTGTTGTATTGAAAAAGGTTAAAGATCCTAGCAATCCATCAAACTATAGGCCTATCTCTCTGCTCAACCTTGACCACAACATTTTTACAAAGGTATTAGCCACTACATTAAACAAACACATACCGTATTTTTCGGACTATAAGTCGCAGTTTTTTTCATAGTTTGGCCGGGGGTGCGATTTATACTCAGGAGCGACTTATGTGTGAAATATCAAATAATATTATTTAGCTCATTCACGTAAGAGACTAGACCAGGGGTCGGCAACCCGCGGCTCCGGAGCCGCATGCGGCTCTTTGATCACTCTGATGCGGCTCAGCAGCTTACTTGCTGAACCCCACAATTTTCCCGTGAGACTTCCGGATTTCAGTGCCTCTCCCAAAAAACTCCCGGGATTAATATTTACCGATGTTCACCCTTACAGCTATAATTAGGGCGTGCCATGATGGTACAACATTTGGCGCCCTCTACAATTTGTATTAACAGAGTGCCAGCCCAACACATGTTAAACAATATACATCTCTTGTTTGCACACGTACGTGACAGCAAGGCATACTTGGTCAACAGCCACACAGGTTACACTGACGGTGGTCATATAAAACAACTTTAAGACTCTTACTAATAATGCGCCACACTTTGAACCAAAACCAAACAAGAATGACAAACACATTTCGAGAGAACATCTGCACCTTAACACAACATAAACACAACAGAACAAACACCCAGAATCCCATGCAGCCCTGACTCTTCCGGGCTACATTATACACCCCTGCTATCACCAAACCCCGCCCCCACCCCAACCCTGCTCCCTCACACATCAACCCCCCCTCCCCCCTCTGTGCGTCGGTTGAGGTGGGCGGGGTTTGGTAGCGGGGGTGTATAATGTATCCCGGAAGAGTTAGGGCTGCATGGGATTCTGGGTATTTGTCCTGTTGTGTTTATGTTGTGTTACGGTGCAGATGTTCTCCCGAAATGTGTTTGTCATTCTTGTTTGGTGTGGGTTCACAGTGTGGTGCATTATTAGTAAGAGTGTTAAAGTTTTTTTTTTTTTTATACCGACACCGTCAGTGTGAGCTGTGTGGTTGTTGACCAAGTATGCCTTGCTGTCACCTACGTGAGCTAAGCGATAGCCTCATACAACGTTTGTGGGCGGCATGGCGTAGTGGGTAGAGCAAACGTGCCAGAAACCTGAGGGTTGCAGGTTCGCTCCCCGCCTCTTACCATCCAAAAAAAAAAATCGCTGCCGTTGTGTCCTTGGGCGGGACACTTCACCCTTTACCCCCGGTGCCACTCACACCGGTGAATTGAATGATGAATGATAGGTGGTGGTCGGAGGGGCCGTTGGCGCAAATTGCAGCCACGCTTCCGTCAGTCTACCCCAGGGCAGCTGTGGCTATGAAAGTAGCTTACCACCACCAGGTGTGAATGAATGATGGGTTCTACATGTAAAGCGACTTTGGGTACTTAGAAAAGCGCTATATAAATCCCAGTTATTATTATACAACGTGTGGCTGATCAGGCACGCTGTCTGTAGTGGGTGTTATATGCTATATCATCACGGCACGCATGACGTTGACAAGCGCCATTAAATAAGAACCCGCGTGCCGCACCAGCTTTCAAATTCCACATAAAGATGTGGTCAGCGTGTCTGAAACCACTGGTTAAACATAGCACAAAGCAAAAGAAAAAAATTCTTATGCAGTGTTATTTCATTTAACATTTCAAAAAATTAATGCGCCTCCCATTATTTTCTATAATTTGTGAAACTTGTCAAAATGGCTCTTTGACTGGTAAAAGTTGCCGACCCCTGGACTAGACGTATAAGATTTCATGGGATTTAGCGATTAGGAGTGACAGATTGTTTGGTAAACGTATAGCATGTTCTATATGTTATAGTTATTTGAATGACTCTTACCATAATATGTTACGTTAACATACCAGTTGGTTATTTATGCCTCATATAACGTACACTTATTCAGCCTGTTGTTCACTATTCTTTATTTATTTTAAATTGCCTTTCAAATGTCTATTCTTGGTGTTGGCTTTTATCAAATACATTTCCCCCAAAAATGCGACTTATACTCCAGTGCGACTTATATATGGTTTTTTCCTTCTTTATTGTGCATTTTCGGCCGGTGCGACTTATACTCCGGAGCGACTTATACTCCGAAAAATACGGTAGATACAATTATTCATGCAGACCAAGTTGGCTTTACACCTGCTAGGCATTATTTTTTTAATGTGCGACGCTTGATAAACATTTTTTATTCTGACAAGAGGGTCTATGCCATGGGTGTCAAACTCAAATTTGGCCCGCCGTGTAATTTCACTTGGCCCTTAAGGCGATATCAAATTAACACTATATGGCCCGCCGATTATATTCAGCGGCAGTCCCGCGGTAACACCGCCTTCACCACTAATTCTCATACTTGCCAACCCTCCTGGGAGACTCTCAAATTTCAGTGCCCCTCCCAAAAATCGTCACGTCCGCTTTTCACCCAGTCTAGCGAATGCTGGCCCAGTCACATAATATGTGCGGCTTCAGTACGCACACGCACGTGAATGCAACGCATACTTGATGAACAGCGATACAGGTTACACTGACGGTGCCCGTATAAATAACTTTAACACTGGGGATAAGTTGATTGGCAACACTAAAATTGGCCCTAGTGTGTGAATGTGAGTGTGAATGTTGTCCGTCTATCTGTGTTGGCCCTGCGATGAGGTGGCGACTTGTCCAGGGTGTACCCCGCCTTCCGCCCGATTGTAGCTGAGATAGGCTCCAGCACCCCCCGTGACCCCAAAGGGAATAAGCGGTAGAAAATGGATGGATGGATGGACTGTTAGAAATATGCGCCACTCTGTGAATCCACACCAAACAAGAATGACAAACACATTTCGGGAGAACATCCGCACCATAACACAACATAAACACAACAAAACAAATACCCAGAATCCCATGCAGCCCTAACTCTAACGGGCTGCAATATACACCCCCGATACCACCAAACCCCGCCCGCCTCAACCGACGCATGGGGGGGGGGGGGGGGGGATTGGGTGCTGAAGTCGCACATATTTTGTGATCGGGCCGGCACGTTGTTGGAATGGACGAAAAGCAGACGTGACGACAGCTCGTGGAGGACGATAAATGCAGTGCCTTTAAAGCACGCCCCCAAGACTGAGGTCCGGGTGGACTACGAGGTATAATGACTGATGAACAACTTTGTTCGATAATGAAGGTTGCCTCAGCTCAAAGCCTGAGCCCCGACATTAATTGATTGATTGATTGAATTATTTATTGATGAATGAACTAGCATCCCAGAAAAGATGGCAGGTATCTGGCTTGGGCGCATCAGATTAGATCGGTGTGTTGCAAACTGAGCAGTTTAAAGTCCTGAATGGTTGGTTTATTCATTATTTTATTTTCTAATTTATTAGCCTGTGAAAAAGTTAACGTTGATATTTACCTCAGAAGGCTGCAAATAGAAAAGAGGCATTACATTTTTAGTTAAATTGTATTTGATATGCCATTGATATTTTTTAATTATTATTATTATTATTTGAAACTCGATTTTGCATGTCACTATAAAGTTATATACGCCGTGCTTGTTCAATATTCAATGCAAAACTTGTTTGGGTCCCTATTAAAAGTTTAAATTGTTCAACCTTGGCCCGCGACTTTGTTCAGTTTTAAATTTTGGCCCACTCTGTATTTGAGTTTGACACCCCTGGTCTATGCCAACGGAGCTGTCCTGTCACTGGACGCCCAGAAAGCCTTTGATTCTATTGAATGGCCATATTTATTTGAAGCTATGAGGAGGTATGGTTTTGGGGAAACTTTTGTAAATTGGATTAAAATGATTTATCACACTCCTAAATCTGCTGTTATAACAAATAACAAATAATCAGGGCCATTAAGTCTACACCGAGGAGTACGTCAAGGAGACTGTCTGTCTCCCTTGCTATTTAAAGGGGAACATTATCACCAGACCTATGTAAGCGTCAATATATACCTTGATGTTGCAGAAAAAAGACCATATATTTTTTTAACCGATTTCCGAACTCTAAATGGGTGAATTTTGGCGAATTAAACGCCTTTCTATTATTCGCTCTCGGAGCGATGACACATCGGAAAGCAATCGGCCATTTTCTCAAACACCGAGTCAAATTAGCTCTGTTATTTTCCGTTTTTTTCGACTGTTTTCCGTACCTTGGAGACATCTTGCCTCGTCGGTGTGTTGTCGGAGGGTGTAACAACACGAACAGGGACGGATTCAAGTTGCACCAGTGGCCCAAAGATGCGAAAGTGGCAAGAAATTGGACGTTTGTTCCGCACACTTTACCGACGAAAGCTATGCTACGACAGAGATGGCAAGAATGTGTGGATATCCTGCGACACTCAAAGCAGATGCATTTCCAACGATAAAGTCAAAGAAATCTTCCGCCAGACCCCCATTGAATCTGCCGGAGTGTGTGAGCAATTCAGGGACAAAGGGCCTCGGTAGCACGGCAAGCAATGGCGGCAGTTTGTTCTCGCAGACGAGCGAGCTAAACCCCCTGGATGTCTTGGCTCACACCGTCCATTATGCCACCGAAGATGATCAAGAGAAGAATATCGACCCTAGCTTCCCTGGCCTGCTGACATCAACTCCAAAACTGGACAGATCAGCTTTCAGGAAAAGAGAGCGGATGCGGGTATGTCTACAGAATATATTAATTGATGTAAACTTTATTCATTACTCGCGGCTTTACGTAAATTATTATACATAAACTGTGGTTACCAATAATTTAGCTTAAAAACATTACAACACTTAAAAACAAACACATACCAATCGTTGGTTAGAAGGCGATCGCCGAATTCGTCCTCGCTTTCTCCCGTGTCGCTGGCTGTCGTGTCGTTTTCGTCGGTTTCGCATGCATACGGTTCAAACCGATATGGCTCAATAGCTTCAGTTTCTTCTTCAATTTTGCTTAAGCCGCTGAAATCCGAGTCTGAATCCGAGCTAATGTCGCTATACCTTGCTGTCCATCCGCCATGTTTGTTTGTATTGGCATCACTATGTGACGTCACAGGAAAATGGACGGGTGTATATAACGATGGTTAAAATCAGGCACTTTGAAGCTTTTTTTAGGGATATTGTGTGATGGGTAAAATTTTGAAAAAAACTTCGAAAAATAGAATAAGCCACTGGGAACTGATTTTTAATGGTTTTAACCATTCTGAAATTGTGATAATGTTCCCTTTTAATTCAGTTCAAAGTTATACATAGGTTTCATTATTCTATGGTTATGTTACATAAATTATATCCTGATGTGTGACAAAGGCAAAGTAGATAATGGTACGTTGTTGCATTTATTTTGGAATTGTTCAGTCATCGGTACATTTTGGTCAAGGATTTTGTCTTTTTTTCCCTGAAGTTTTCCAAAGCCCATTCTTACCTGACAGAGACTTAGCCCTGTTTGGACTCATTAACTCTTCCCCTCTACACCCAAACTGCACTATTAATGGGTACAGTGCTGGCCAAGAAACTCATACTGGCAGAACGGAAGACACCCACTCCTCCATGCTTTCAAAATTGGCTGCATGAACTTGTTTCAGTCACACATATGGAGAAACTGCGATACAACGGACAATCCACTCAAAGAAAATGGGAGGACTCCTTGTGTCTGAGTCCACCAAACAAGCTGTGTTGCTGGTGCTGACAGTCCCGTGGGAAGATCGCCTGGAAGAAGCCTTCGAGAGGAAGCTCTCCAAGTATGCAGGACTGGTCAGCGACTGCAACAGGCTGGTTGGAGAGCAAGGTGTTTCCCTGTGGAGGTTGGATGCAGAGGATTTGCAGCCCGTTCCTTGGTCAGAGCCTTCAGCAGTTTGGGCATCGAAAACAGTTAGCACAGGACTGGCATGGGCAAAACAGTTCCACCCCTCCAAGAAAACCATTGCCTTTGTCAGAGCTGGGGACACGCCAACTCCTGCTAGAAGAACATCAGCAGGCATCCTGACGTCTGCAAAAGACTGGCAGTTGTTGGTGGACCTTGAAAACCAGCTGAAGTTCCCCAGCCATATCGCAGTCACCACCCTGCGACCTGACATTGTCCTTTTGTCTGAGTCCACAAAACAAGCTGTGTTGCTGGAGCTGACAGTCCCGTGGGAAGATCGCCTGGAAGAAGCCTTTGAGAGGAAGCTCTCCAAATATGCAGGACTGGTCAGCGACTGCCAACAGGCTGGTTGGAGAGCAAGGGGTTTCCCTGTGGAGCTTGGAGGCAGAGGATTTGCAGCCCGTTACTTGGTCAGAGCCTTCAGCAGTTTGGGCATCGATGGAGAGAGAAAGAGGAGAGCAATCCGCAGTACCACCGAAGCAGCGGAAAGAGTCTCGAGATGGTTGTGGCTCATAAGAGGAGATCCTTAGAGTCATGGTAGCTAGCTAGCCGTCTGGACACAAGCCGGGGGATTTGATCACCCCCGGTTGGGTTGCTTGGAGGAGGGCGTATGACCAGTTGAGAGACCCGAAACGCCCGGTGAATCCAAGAGGTCACTGAGGATGTGTCCAGACTAAGCATCAGTAGATGTATGTACACAGTATTTGCTTTGTCTTTTGTGTTGTGTTTTTCCTCTGTTATATGTTTTGGCTGGTGTTATTGTTGGAAAATTATTAATAAAAATATAAATGATATAAGTGGTAAAGGAATGGCTAAATCAGGCTAGAATGAAGGTTTTAGAATGGCCTTCCCAAAGTCCTGACTTAAACGTGTGGACAATGCTGTCAGAAAACCAACAAATTTAGCTGAACTGTACCAATTTTGTCAAGAGGAGTGGTCAAAAATTTAACCACTGGTCATTGTGATTAAATTATATATTCCAAATGTTATTTTCATGTCAATAATCAAATATAAAGTTAGTAAACAAGTGAGAGTAAGAAGTCTGTTCCGTCTAACACAACTTGATGTTTCTTGAAAACAGCGTCCAGTAGTTGATTGTTCCCCTCTTTTGTTCTAGAAAGTTCCGCCTCATATTCTGCTATCGTTCTAACACTATAAGATCTGACCACAGAACTTTCCACCAGAAGGTCTTATCTTTGTCCATGTGATGTCAGATGAAACAAAAATTGAGCTGTTTGGCCACAATACCCAGCAATGTTTGGAGGAGAAAAGGTGAGGCCTTTAATCCCAGGAACAACATTCCTACTGTCAAGTATGGTGGTGGTAGTATTATGCTCTGGGCCTGTTTTGCTGCCAATGGAACTGGTGTTTTAAATGGGACATGGAAAATTAGGATTACCTCCAAAATTCTTCCGGACAACCTAAAATCATGAGCCCGGAGGTTGGGTCTTGGGCACAGTTAGGTGTTCCAACAGGACAATGACCCCAAACACACATCAGAAGTGGTAAAGGAAAGGCTAAATCATTCTAGAATTAAGGTTTTAGAATGGCCTTGCCAAAGTCCTGACTTAAACGTGTGGACAATGCTGAAAAAACAAGTCCATGTCAGAAAACCAACACATTTAGCTGAACTGCACCAATTTTGTCAAGAGGAGTGGTCAAAAATTCAAGCAGAAGTTTGTGGATGGCTACCAAAAGCTCCCTGTTGCAGGTAAACTTGCCAAGGGACATGTAAACAAATATTAACATTGCTGTATGTATACTTTTGACCAAACGGATTTGCTCCCATTTTCAGTAGACCCATAATAAATTCATAAAACAACCAAACTTCATGAATGTTTTTTTGTGACCAACAAGTATGTGCTCCAATCACTCTATTACAAAAAAATAAGTGTTGTAGAAATTATTGTAAACTCAAGACAGCCATGACATCATGTTCTTTACAAGTGCATGTAAACTTTTGACCACGACTGTATGTATATCATATAAACGTGCTAATCTATGGGATCATTAAAAATTAGAAATAAAAATATGTACCGTATTTTTCGGACTATAAGTCGCAGTTTTTTTCATAGTTTGGCCGGGCTTCAGTGCGACTTAAAGATGTTTTTTTCCTTTTTTATTATGCATTTTTGGCAGGTGCGACTTATACTCCGGTGCGACTTATACTCCGAAAAATACGGTAACACTTCAATATTTCATACACCTATAAAAAACACTATTATGAATAAATCTAAAATTGTTATATATATATATATATATATATATATATATATATATATATATATATATAATCAGTGACGTGCGGTGAGGTTGATGGCTGGTGAGGCACTGACTTCATCACAGTCAGATTTACAAACATATGAACCCTAAAGAGTATCTTATTCACCATTTGATTGGCAGCAGTTAACGGGTTATGTTTAAAAGCTCATACCAGCATTCTTCCCTGCTTGGCACTCAGCATCAAGGCTTGGAATTGGGGGTTAAATCACCAAAAATGATTCCCTGCTCCCCTCACCTCCCAGGGGGTGAACAAGGGGATGGGTCAAATACAGACAACAAATTTCATTACACCTAGTGTGTGTGTGACAATCATTGGTACTTTAACTTAACTTTAACTTTACACATACAAACTGTAGCACACAAAAAAGCACATTTAATAAAAAAAAAGTTATTATGGTCTTACCTTTACTTACAAATTAAGTCCATGCGCCGCAACTAAAGCCCTCACTTAAACTTTGCACGTGCAAGATTGAATCTATTTAAAAAAGTGTAGCCGGGGGTTTATAAATGTCGCCTATACTGTATGAAACTACAAAATAACAAACACGGAGGCTCCAGTTTACACGAGGACCACTTTATTTACCTTCTTTCAAAAACTTCCGCTCCACCCCATGTCATCACTTCCGCTCTTAGTGCCTTCAAAATAAGAGCTCGAGGCATATACTGTATAACAGCGCATAACAGGAACTTTAACATCACAAAGAAGAAAGCCCATGAAAATATGTTACAAAAGTTATTTAATAAGAAGCCAAAAAGTGCAAAAACAATAATGTTCGTGTTGGAGGAGTTGTGAATTAGATACACCTGCAGTCTGCAGGTGTACCTAATGTTGTGGCCCTGCAGTCATTCACAACTCCTCCAACACGAACATTATTGTTTTTGCACTTTTTGGCTTCCTATGAAATAACTTTTTTAAATAGATTCAATCTTGCACGTGGAAAGTTTAAGTGTGGGCTTTAGTTGATATAACAATTCTACGGCGGGGGTGCAGGAGGCGGGGCTACTGGAGCCTCAGCCAGTGCGTCTTTTGCAGCCGTTTTATGATCGCTCAGCACAAGAAATACGTTACACACATACAGTTGTTGACAAAATACACTGTACATTATATACCTCAGCTAACTAAACTATGGAAATGTATAATATAATTCATATAGCAATACGGTTTCACTGCACAGCAGACCAGCAGTTAGCCGAGTCCGTCCATGTTGAGGCACTGAGTGACGTGCCTCAACTGGCTGCTGTTCACCGCACCGTCTCTTCTCAGTATTTGAACGGCAATTGTGAAAATTCAGCGATTTTGAATAAAAATAATCTAAAACTGGTGAAGTTAAATGGAAAATAACTTTATAGTATAATCACTGGATACATATAACAATTAAATTTTTTTTTTTTCTTTTTACATTTTTTTTTCTTTCCATGATGACAGGTGAGGCCCCGCCTCACCTGCCTCTAGTGACTGCACGTCACTGATATATATACACATAAAATGTTTATTGTATGTAAAATATTTTGTGTACTGTTTACTCTCACTAAAATCACTAAAGTAAAATATCTAATCTATAAATGTAGAAGCATATTAAAAAGATTGTTACACAAACAACAATGTCACACATGTTATATGTGCTGATGTTGTTAGAAAGTCCAAATGAAAGTCTTGACAGTTTATTTCAAATCCTGCAGTTTCATTTGCTGCTGCTGTTCTCACCAGCACACGTGTGTTTGTCAAGCTGGTACTTATAAGAGAATCTTTCACCACACACACTGCAACTCAACACTTTCTCGCCTGTGTGTGTTCTCATGTGTACTTTCAAATTGTGACTTTGTGCAAAACCTTTACTACAGATTGAACAGATACAATATTTTTCTCCAGTGTGTATTCTTCTGTGTTCTTCCATATGTGATCTTTGTACAAAACCTTTACCACAGATTGAACAGGAAAACGGTTTTTCACCGGTGTGTATTCTCATGTGTACTTTCAAATTGTTACTTTGTACAAAACCTTTACTACAGATTAAACATATAAAAGAGGTTTCTCCAGTGTGTAATATTGTGTGTTTTTTCAAACTCTGACTGTGTGTAAAACCTTTACCACATATTGGACAGATAA
The DNA here is from genome assembly GCF_033978685.3 of Nerophis lumbriciformis. Classification (NCBI taxonomy): domain Eukaryota; kingdom Metazoa; phylum Chordata; class Actinopteri; order Syngnathiformes; family Syngnathidae; genus Nerophis; species Nerophis lumbriciformis. The sequence goes on from NC_084580.2 coordinate 21,726,391, forward strand.
AAGGTTTTTCTCCGGTGTGTATTCTCATGTGTAATTTCAAATTATGGCTCGTTGCAAAACCTTTACCGCAGATTGAACAGACATAAAGTTTTTCACCAGTGTGCGTTGTCATGTGTACTTTCAAATTGTGACTTAGAACAAAACCTTTACCACAGATTGGACAAGAACACGGTTTTTCTCCGGTGTGTCTTCTCATATGTAATTTCAAACTCTGACTTTGTGCAAATTCTTTACCGCAGGTCGAGCAAGAAAAGGGTTTTTCTCCGGTGTGTATTCTCATGTGTACTTTCAAATTTTGACTAAGTACGAAACCTTTACCACAGATTGAACAGATACAAGTTTTTTCTCCGGTGTGGGTTCTCTTGTGTACTTTCAAACTTTGACTGCGTGTAAAACCTTTACCACAGGTTGAGCAAGGAAAAGGTTTTTCTCCAGTGTGTATCCTCATGTGTACTTTCAGATAAGAACGGGAATGAAAGGTTTTGTCGCAGTGAGAACATTTCAAGCGAGTGTTGTCAGTGTGACATGTCTTCTCATCTTTAGAGTCTTCATCATCAGTGTCAGGAGAGTGTGACGTTGTGTCCTCACCATCTGATAGTGGAGCTAAGATCTTGTCTGCTTGTGATCCTCCACAGTGGTCTCCATCAGCTTCTGTTGTCATGTGTTGTGTTGAGCTGCTGCTTGGAGGCTCCGCCTCTCTCTTCTCCTCACTTTCACCTTCGACCTCATCATCTTCACCCTTCACAATAACACTAATCACTGGGAACTCCTCCAACCAGTCAAGTTGCTCTCCCTCCTGACTGATGCTGTGTTCCTCCTCTTCCTCTTTAAAATGGGGGGTCAGTGGGTCCTCGTCTTCCTCTTTAAAGTAAGAGGGCTGTGGCTCCTCCTGCTGCATCCTGAAGCTCCACTTCTTCAGCTTAGGAAGATTTTCTTCACACACGTCTGCAGAACACAAGAAGACAAACACATGCTTTAAAAACGTCCAGGTTTGCTCAGTCACACATTTACATGTACTAAAGAACACCCTTCCTGATTACCTCAGGGCCCCACACACGGTGGATGCTTTTAAAATAGGGCTAAAAACCCACCTTAAACAAAAAAAAAATCACATAGCTCATTTTTAGGGACCGAGTCCCTTTGGGACAGAGGACCCTATTGTATTTCTAGCGTTTTATTATTATACCGCCGCCTCTTTGAGCTGTAATTTGACCTCCTTAACATGCTTCAAAACTCACCAAATTGGACACACACATCAGGACCGGCGAAAATTGCGATCTAATCAAAAAAACCAAACCCCAAAACTCAAAATTGCGCTCTAGGAAGAGACATGCAACAAAAACCTCTATGGAGGTCTCACGTAGACCTATATGTCACACACTGAAAACCCCTAGCAAAAATCAACAGGAAGTTTGCAATTCCCCCTTCAAAACAAAAGTTGTGTAAAAACAGTCACCTTTTTTTCAAACATTATCTCCTCCGAGCGCGTGTGTCGTGTCAGCTTCAAATTAGCACAGGAGAGAGATTGAACCCTTTTGATTAAAAGTTGATGAAAGAGTTTTAATTACTGCTCCGGTTTGGATTTTATGAGCCCTCAAAGTCGGTCCCGTCCATCGCTGCTTGCAGCTTTAATTAATATTGTTTTTTATTGTCTTGCTTGAATGCTTTATCTCTGTAGCCCTTTGAGATTTGTTGTTCAAATGTAAAGTGCAATACAAATAAAGTATATTATTATTAAAGGGGAACATTATCACAATTTCAGAATTGTTAAAACCATTAAAAATCAGTTCACAGTGGCTTATTATATTTTTCGAAGTTTTTTTCAAAATTTTACCCATCACGCAATATCCCTAAAAAAAGCTTCAAAGTGCCTGATTTTAACCACCCGTCCATTTTCCTGTGACGTCACATAGTGAAGCCAACACAAACAAACATGGTGGAAAGAACTGCAAGCTATAGCGACATTAGCTCGGATTCAGACTCGGATTTCAGCGGCTTAAGCGATTCAACAGATTACGCATGTATTGAAACGGATGGTTGTAGTGTGGAGGCAGGTAGCGAAAACGAAATTGAAGAAGAAACTGAAGCTATTGAGCCATATCGGTTTGAACCGTATGCAACCGAAACCGACGAAAACGACACGACAGCCAGCGACACGGGAGAAAGCGAGGACGAATTCTGCGATCGCCTTCTAACCAACGATTGGTATGTGTTTGTTTGGCATTAAAGGAAACTAACAACTATGAACTAGGTTTACAGCATATGAAATACATTTGGCAACAACATGCACTTTGAGAGTGCAGACAGCCCAATTTTCATCAATTAATATATTCTGTAGACATACCCTCATCCGCGCTCTTTTCCTGAAAGCTGATCTGTCCAGTTTTGGAGTTGATGTCAGCAGGCCAGGGAAGCTAGGGTCGATATTCTTCTCTTGATCATCTTCGGTGGCATAAGGGACGGTGTGAGCCAAGACATCCAGGGGGTTTAGCTCGCTCGTCTGCGGGAACAAACTGCCGCCATTGCTTGCCATGCTACCGAGGTCCTTTGTCCCTGAATTGCTCACACACTCCGGCAGATTCAATGGGGGTCTGGCGGCAGATTTCTTTGACTTTATCGTTGGAAATGCATCTGCTTTGAGTGTCGCAGGATATCCACACATTCTTGCCATCTCTGTCGTAGCATAGCTTTCGTCGGTAAAGTGTGCGGAACAAACGACTGACCATTTTCGTCAGCTTTCCCCACACCCTCGTATTTTGAACAAATTTCGTCCAATTTCTTGCCACTTTCGCATCTTTGGGCCACTGGTGCAACTTGAATCCGTCCCTGTTTGTGTTGTTACACCCTCCGACAACACACCGACGAGGCATGATGTCTCCAAGGTACGGAAAACAGTCGAAAAAATGAAAAATAACAGAGCTGATTTGACTCGGTGTTTGTAATCCATCCATCCATCCATCTTCTTCCGCTTATCCGAGGTCGGGTCACGGGGGCAGCAGCCTAAGCAGGGAAGCCCAGACTTCCCTCTCCCCAGCCACTTCGTCCAGCTCCTCCCGGGGGATCCCGAGGCGTTCCCAGGCCAGCCGGGAGACATAGTCTTCCCAACGTGTCTTGGGTCTTCCCCGTGGCCTCCTACCGGTCGGACGTGCCCTAAACACCTCCCGAGGGAGGCGATCGGGTGGCATCCTGACCAGATGCCCGAACCACCTCATCTGGCTCCTCTCGATGTGGAGGAGCAGCGGCTTTACTTTGAGCTCCCCCCGGATGACAGAGCTTCTCACCCTATCTCTAAGGGAGAGCCCTGCCACCCGGCGGAGGAAACTCATTTCGGCCGCTTGTACCCGTGATCTTGTCCTTTCGGTCATAACCCAAAGCTCATGACCATAGGTGAGGATGGGAACGTAGATCGACCGGTAAATTGAGAGCTTTGCCTTCCGGCTCAGCTCCTTCTTCACCACAACGGATCGATACAGCGTCCGCATTACTGAAGATGCCGCACCGATCCGCCTGTCGATCTCACGATCCACTCTTCCCTCACTCGTGAACAAGACTCCGAGGTACTTGAACTCCTCCACTTGGGGCAGGGTCTCCTCCCCAACCCGAAGATGGCATTCCACCCTTTTCCGGGCGAGAACCATGGACTCGGACTTGGAGGTGCTGATTCTCATCCCAGTCGCTTCACACTCGGCTGCGAACTGATCCAGCGAGAGCTGAAGATCCTGGCCAGATGAAGCCATCAGGACCACATCATCTGCAAAAAGCAGAGACCTAATCCTGCAGCCACCAAACCAGATCCCCTCAACGCCTTGACTGCGCCTAGAAATTCTGTCCATAAAAGTTATGAACAGAATCGGTGACAAAGGGCAGCCTTGGCGGAGTCCAACCCTCACTGGAAACGTGTCCGACTTACTGCCGGCAATGCGGACCAAGCTCTGACACTGATCATACAGGGAGCGGACCGCCAAAATCAGACAGTCCGATACCCCATACTCTCTGAGCACTCCCCACAGGACTTCCCGAGGGACACGGTCGAATGCCTTCTCCAAGTCCACAAAACACATGTAGACTGGTTGGGCAAACTCCCATGCACCCTCAAGGACCCTGCCGAGAGTATAGAGCTGGTCCACAGTTCCACGACCAGGACGAAAACCACACTGTTCCTCCTGAATCCGAGGTTCGACTATCCGGCGTAGCCTCCTCTCCAGTACACCTGAATAGACCTTACCGGGAAGGCTGAGGAGTGTGATCCCACGATAGTTAGAACACACCTTCCGGTTCCCCTTCTTAAAGAGAGGAACCACCACCCCGGTCTGCCAATCCAGAGGTACCGCCCCCGATGTCCACGCGATGCTGCAGAGTCTTGTCAACCAAGACAGCCCCAGTTTGTAATGTGTTTGAGAAAATGGCGGATTGCTTCCCGATGTGACGTCATCGCTCTGAGAGCGAATAATAGAAAGATGTTTAATTCGCCAAAATTCACCCATTTAGAGTTCGGAAATCGGTTAAAAAAAAAAAAAGGTCTTTTTTCTGCAACATCAAGGTATATATTGACGCTTACATAGATCTGGTGATAATGTTCCCCTTTAAGAGGGCCACATTGTTGACACACAAGCTCCTCCAGTGTTAGGATTTAAAGCCTGTTTGGACTTTGGACTCATTAAACTTATACTGTCTGTGCACAGGTCACCTGAGACATTGGTTATGGACGAGTTTGCTGATGTGTTCACAGGAATGGGACTGTTTCCTGGAGAGTGCACAATTCACATTAAACCCGAAGCAGTACCTGTAGTACGCCTACCTAGGTGCGTCCCTTTGGCCCTTCGTGACCGCCTCAAGAAGGAATTACAAAACATGGAAAAACAAGACATTGTGAAAGTCACTGAACCAACTGAATGGGTTAATTCAATGGTAGAAGCAGAAAAACTACGCACAGGAAATCTGAGAGTATGTCTGGATCCATCCATCCATCCATCCATTTTCTACCGCTTATTCCCTTCGGGGTTGTGGGGGGCGCTGGAGCCTATCTCAGCTACAATCGGGCGGGAGGCGGGGTACACCCTGGACAAGTCGCCACCTCATCGCAGGGCCAACACAGATAGACAGACAACATTCACACTCACATTCACACACTAGGGCCAATTTAGTGTTGCCAATCAGCCTATCCCCAGGTGCATGTCTTTGGAGGTGGGAGGAAGCCGGAGTACCCGGAGGAAACCCACGCAGTCACGGGGAGAACATGCAAACTCCACACAGAAAGATCCCGAGCCCGGGATTGAACCCAAGACTACTCAGGACCTTCGTATTGTGAGGCAGACGCACTAACCCCTCTTTCACCGTGCTGCCTATGTCTGGATCCAAGGGACTTAAATAAAGTAATCAAACACCCGCACTACCCCTTACCTACCCTTGGGGACACCACATCCAAATTGGCAGGTTTCTTCAGTGTAATGAATGCAAGGCCAGGCTACTGCGCCATCAAGCTCTCAGATGAGTCCTCAAAGCTGACAACCTTCAACACTGTTTTTGGACGATACGGATTCCTCCGCTTACCTTTCGGACTGATCTCTGCTCAAGATGAGTTTCAGCGTAAAGTCGACGAGACTTATGAGGGTTTGCAAAGGGTGTCACAGCAATAGTCCATGATATCCTCCTCTATGGCAAGACTAAAGAAGAACATGATACCAACCTCCGTGCCATGTTGCAGCGCTACAGAGGGCGAGGAGTTAAGCTCAACCCAGATAAGAGTACAATCTGTGCCACTGAAGTCAGATACTTTGGGCACAGAATCACCAAGAGTGGAATCAAGCCTGATCCAGCAAAGATTGTAGCTGTGAGGGACATAGAACCACCAAGAGACAAAGGTGAGCTGTACAAAAATTATTGTCATGATTAACTATTTGTCCAAATTTTCCCCTGGACTGTCTGATGTCAATGCACCCATGCGTTAACCTGACTCTCGCCAGCTCCACAGATCTGGGAGTTCTCAATAGGAGATGTATTATTATTCATGTGTTCGTTACGTCTCGTCTCGATTACTGTAACGTATTATTTTCGGGTCTCCCTATGTCTAGCATTAAAAGATTACAGTTGGTACAAAATGCGGCTGCTAGGCTTTTGACAAGAACAAGAAAGTTTGATCATATTACGCCTATACTGGCTCACCTGCACTGGCTTCCTGTGCACTTAAGATGCGACTTTAAGGTTTTACTACTTACGTATAAAATACTACACGGTTTAGCTCCATCCTATCTTGTCGATTGTATTGTACCATATGTCCCGGCAAGAAATCTGCGTTCAAAGAACTCTGGCTTATTAGTGATTCCCAGAGCCCAAAAAAAGTCTGCGGGCAATAGAGCGTTTTCTATTCGGGCTCCAGTACTCTGGAATGCCCTCCCGGTAACAGTTAGAGATGCTACCTCAGTAGAGGCATTTAAGTCCCATCTTAAAATTCATTTGTATACTCTAGCCTTTAAATAGACCCCCTTTTTTAGACCAGTTGATCTGCCGTTTCTTTACTTTTCTCCTCTGCTCCCCCTATCCCTTGTGGAGGGGGAGTTACACAGGTCCGGTGGCCATAGATGAAGTGCTGGCTGTCCAGAGTCGGGACCCAGGGGCGAGCTCGCCTGTGTATCGGTTGGGAACATCTCTGCGCTGCTGACCCGTCTCCGCTCGGGATGGTTTCCTGCTGACCCCACTATGGACTGGACTCTTACTATTATGTTAGATCTACTATGGACTGGACTCTTACTATTATGTTGGATCCACTATGGACTGGACTCTTACTATTATGTTGGATCCACTATGGACTGGACTCTTACTATTATGTTAGATCCACTATGGACTGGACTCTCACTATTATGTTACTTCCACTATGGACTGGACTCTCACTATTATGTTAGATCCACTATGGACTGGACTCTCACTATTATGTTAGATCCACTATGGAATGGACTCTTACTATTATGTTGGATCCACTATGGACTGGACTCTTACTATTATGTTAGATCCACTATGGACTGGACTCTCACTATTATGTTAGATCCACTATGGACTGGACTCTTACTATTATGTTAGATCCACTATGGACTGGACTCTCTCTATTATGTTACTTCCACTATGGACTGGACTCTCACTATTATGTTAGATCCACTATGGACTGGACTCTCACTATTATGTTAGATCCACTATGGACTGGACTCTTACTATTATGTTGGATCCACTATGGACTGGACTCTTACTATTATGTTAGATCCACTATGGACTGGACTCTCACTATTATGTTAGATCCACTATGGACTGGACTCTCACTATTATGTTAGATCCACTATGGACTGGACTCTCACTATTATGTTGGATCCACTATGGACTGGACTCTTACTATTATGTTTGATCCACTATGGACTGGACTCTTACTATTATGTTGGATCCACTATGGACTGGACTCTTACTATTATGTTAGATCCACTATGGACTGGACTCTCACTATTATGTTACTTCCACTATGGACTGGACTCTCACTATTATGTTAGATCCACTATGGACTGGACTCTCACTATTATGTTAGATCCACTATGGACCGGACTCTCACTGTTATGTTAGATCCACTATGAACTGGACTCTCACTATTATGTTAGATCCACTATGGACTGGACTCTCACTATTATGTTGGATCCACTATGGACTGTACTCTCACAATATTATGTCAGACCCACTCGACATCCATTGCATTTGGTCTCCCCTAGAGGGGGGTTTACCCACATATGCGGTCCTCTCCAAGGTTTCTCATAGTCATTCACATCGACGTCCCACTGGGGTGAGTTTTTCCTTGTCCTTATGTGGGCTCTGTACCGAGGATGTCGTTGTGGCTTGTGCAGCCCTTTGAGACACTTGTGATTTAGGGCTATATAAATAAACATTGATTGATTGATTGATTTCAGAAGGCGGGGCTTTGTAAAAAAATCATTGGATGTGATTGGATAAACCACTTGTCCGTTATCTTGAATGACGTGCTACTTCAACCACTCACATCGAAATCAATCTGTGACGCTGACGAGAGCTGGGAAATCCAAACCCGGTCAGAAGAGCCAAAACATCCTTGCCACCAATAAATGCCTTGAAAACCGTTCTCTGTTCATCTTTTAAAGAATTAATATTCGATAGATTCGACAAAACAGTTGCAATAGCAGAATCAATGTCAGCAGACGACACAGCGAGGGCTGCGCGCTGCCATTGTTGTTTGAATCAAAAAGCGCTTCGGCGCTACGTCACATCTATGAAATCCCGCCCGGCGATCCTGATTGGTTCATTATTTTTTGCCATCTTGAAGGAGTTTGCAATGCCCTCGAGCCCACACCCTTGTATGGAGCTCAGCGAACTACAAGGGTCTGGTGAGAGTCAAGTTACCCATGCGTCACCTGTTAAAAGATTTGAGTGAATTCAGATGGGATGTAAAACAGAAGGAAGCATTTGGAAAAATTAAAGAGCTGCTCACTCAGGAACCAGGTCCGGTGTTAAAATATTTTCACCCGAGCAAGGAACTCAGACTCCATGTTGACGCATCAAAATATAGATTGGGGGCAGTACCGTTACAAGAAGGACACATCTGCAATGAACATAAACTGTCAAACACTAAAGAGCCAATGATAAGTCAGAAGATCCCAGACAGTCCATGGCAAACAGTGGCTACTGACCTGTTCACTTGGAACAATGAGGATTATTTAGTCACAGTAGACTATTACAGCAGATACTTTGAGCTAAACAGATTACACAGCACCACAGCTGCTGCTGTTATACAGAAACTGAAATTTTCTTTTGCAAGACACGGGATACCAGAGACTGTTATATCAGACAATGGTCCACAGTACATATGTAGAGAGTTTGAGGGTTTTGCCAACGCATGGGGGTTCACACACATGACCTCCAGCCCATGTTATCCTCAAAGTAATGGCTTAGCCGAGAAGTCTGTTCACATTGCAAAATCCCTTATGGAAAAGGCCAAAGCTGATCAGAAAGACCCTGATCAGAATCTGCTTGAGTATCACAATACCCCAGTAGACAATTTCAAATCATCAGTTCGTCGCACACGCTCAATCTTGCTTAAAGGGGAACATTATCACAATTTCAGAAGGGTTAAAACCATTAAAAATCAGTTCCCAGTGGCTTATTTTATTTTTCGAAGTTTTTTTCAAAATTTTACCCTTCACGCAATATCCCTAAAAAAAGCTTCAAAGTGCCTGATTTTAACCATCGTTATATACACCCGTCCATTTTCCTGTGACGTCACATAGTGATGCCAACACAAACAAACATGGCGGAAAGAACAGCAAGCTATAGCGACATTAGCTCGGATTCAGACTCGGATTTCAGCGGCTTAAGCGATTCAACAGATTACGCATGTATTGAAACGGATGGTTGTAGTGTGGAGGCAGGTAGCGAAAACGAAATTGAAGAAGAAACTGAAGCTATTGAGCCATATCGGTTTGAACCGTATGCAAGCGAAACCGACGAAAACGACACGACAGCCAGCGACACGGGAGAAAGCGAGGACGAATTTGGCGATCGCCTTCTAACCAACGATTGGTATGTGTTTGTTTGGCATTAAAAGAAACTAACAACTATGAAATAGGTTTACAGGATATGAAATACATTTGGCAACAACATGCACTTTGAGAGTGCAGACAGCCCATTTCAGGCGTGCTAAGAACATATATTTTTCCACGATTTCAGCACTCAGGTTAACCATACCTAAATAGACACAAAATACTGCATTACACAAGACTACCCGAATGTACTCGAATGATTGAAAGAAATAAATGTTTTTAAGCTAAATTATTGGTAAACACAGTTTATGTATAATAATTTACGTAAAACCGCGAGTAATGAATAAAGGTTTCATCAATTAATATATTCTGTAGACATACTCTCATCCGCTCTCTTTTCCTGAAAGCTGATCCGTCCAGTTTTGGAGTTGATGTCAGCATCTGCTTTGAGTGTCGCAGGATATCCACACATTCTTGCCATCTCTGTCGTAGCATAGCTTTCGTCGGTAAAGTGTGAGGAACAAACGACTGATCATTTCGTCGGCTTTCCCCACAGCCTCGTATTTTGAACAAATTTCGTCCAATTTCTTGCCACTTTCGCATCTTTGGGCCACTGGTGCAACTTGAATCTGTCCCTGTTCGTATTGTTAAACCCTCCGACAACACACCGACGAAAGTGAGAAAATGGCGGATTGCTTCCCGTTGTGACGTCATCGCTCCGAGAGCAAATAATAGAAAGGCGTTTAATTCGCCAAAATTCACCCATTTAGAGTTCGGAAATCGGTTAAAAAAATATATGGTCTTTTTTCTGCAACGTCAAGGTATATATTGACGCTTACATAGGTCTGGTGATAATGTTCCCCTTTAACACCCATCAGCAGCTGCAACCCAAAACCATCAGCCACAAAGATGCTCACATCATGAGAACTGACGGAGGCAGATATTTACATATCAATCAATCAATCAATCAATGTTTATTTATATAGCCCTAAATCACAAGTGTCTTAAAGGGCTGCACAAGCCACAACGACATCCTCGGTACAGAGCCCACATAAGGGCAAGGAAAAACTCACCCCAGTGGGACGTCGATGTGAATGGCTATGAGAAACCTTGGAGAGAACCGCATATTTGGGTAACCCCCCCCCCCCTATAGGGGAGACCGAATGCAATGGATGTCGAGTGGGTCTGACATAATATTGTGAGAGTCCAGTCCATAGTGGATCCAACATAATAGTAAGAGTCCAGTCCATAGTGGGGCCAGCAGGAAACCATCCATATATCCATATTTAAGTGTTACTTCTTTTTTATTTTCATAGTCATATTACAAAACAGCTAGTGTTCTTCCAGTTGTTCTCTTTTTGGTTGTCTGCAAGTACTGTGTGTGTCAACCTTGAAGCTGTGGTATGCAGGGAGTAGCTATAACTCCTTTTCCTTATCTGTTCCTGTGTCCAGCTGAGGAAGACAATGGGCATGTGTTCGGGCTGGAGGGAGGGACAACGAGGATGGGAGCGAGAAACACATATGGAAGAGAAGGTTTCCGTATTTTAGATGAGACCAACTTAGCTGCGTAATTGAATGTGTCGTCCTAGGCTAGTCTCTTCAAAGCTTTGAAAATAAATGACAAAATACCCATTCTGTTCTGGTGATCATTTAAACTCAGCTTATGTGTCTTCAAAAGAACTTGGGATTGACCAGTAACTTAAATTCCCTTGGAGGAACATCTGGTCCAAACGCAACAGAACCCACAAACAACACCAGCAGACGAAATACTATGACAGATCAGCTAAGCAGATGTCACCTCTGCATGAGGGACAATACATCCGCTTTCGGGAGAAAGGCTACTGGAAACTAGCAGTTGTCATTCGTTCAGCTGATACTGAAATATAGGAGGACAAGAATACAGGCGAAACAGACAACATCTCCTGGACACAACAGAGACACTGACCACTCAGACTGAAAAAAAACGCAAAATATGACACACAGCACACATTACACACAACACACCTCAAAGATAACAGGAGAGACAGCCCCACAGGCTGTGCGGTATCAGACAATCTCTGGACGCGAGGTTAAGCCCATAGTTATTATGGACTTATATACATATGCTCAATGATGTTCAGATACATATAAGTCAATGATATTGTGATTGTGTTCTACTTACAATATGTAATCCAGAATGACATTTGAGCAAGTTAAGTGATCATTGAAATCTGTTTACTTTATGGCAGTCATACATGCGCTACTTTAATTTCAATACGTTTCAGCAAGGGTTTATTGCACAGAAAGAGCTATCCTTGAATATTTTTCTTAAAAGAAGGGGGGTGTAATATTCTTGGGTAATACGATCTCCGATCGGGCCCTGAAGTGTACATAAATGTGATTGGCACATGTGACATGAGACTTCCTGGTTACCGTTGCCAGATATGTTAACGCTTATTCCCAAGAGCCGGGAATAAAAGTACAGTTAGCAGCACGTCTTGTGTTGGCTCAACTTATTTTCCACAGTACGGGACAAGACAATGTGTGCTTGTCTTTAGAGATGTCTGATATTATTGGCTGATAAATGCTTTAAAATGTAATATCAGAAATTATCGATATTGGTTTGTTTTTTTATCGGTATCAGGTTTTTTATTTTTATTTTTTTATTAAATCAACATAAAAAACTCAAGAAACACTTACAATTAGTGCACCAACCCAAAAAACCTCCCTCCCCCATTTACACTCATTCCCACAAAAGGGTTGTTTCTTTCTGTTATTAATATTGTGGTTCCTACATTATATATCAATATATATCAATACAGTCTGCAAGGGATACAGTCCGTAAGCACACATGATTGTGCGTGCTGCTGGTCCACTAATAGTACTAACCTTTAACACTTAATTTTACTCATTTTCATTAATTACCGTATTTTTCGGACTATAAGTCGCAGTTTTTTTCATAGTTTGGCCGGCTCCAGTGCAACTTATATGTTTTTTTTCCCTTCTTTATTATGCATTTTCGGTAGGTGCGACTTATACTCCGAAAAATACGGTACTAGTTTCTATGTAACTGTTTTTATATTGTTTTACTTTCTTTTTTATTCAAGAAAATGTTTTTAATTTATTTATCTTATTTTATCCATCCATCCATCTTCTTCCGCTTATCCGAGATCGGGTCGCGGGGGCAGCAGCCTAAGCAGGGAAGCCCAGACTTCCCTCTCCCCAGCCACTTCGTCCAGCTCCTCCCGGGGGATCCCGAGGCGTTCCCAGGCCAGCCGGGAGACATAGTCTTCCCAACATGTCCTGGGTCTTCCCCGCGGCCTCCTACCGGTCGGACGTGCCCGAAACACCTCCCGAGGGAGGCGTTCGAGTGGCATCCTGACCAGATGCCCGAACCACCTCATCTGGCTCCTCTCGATGTGGAGGAGCAGTGGCTTTACTTTGAGTTCCCCCCGGATGACAGAGCTTCTCACCCTATCTCTAAGGGAGAGCCCCGCCACCCGACGGAGGAAACTCATTTCGGCCGCTTGTACCCTTGATCTTGTCCTTTCGGTCATGACCCAAAGCTCATGACCATAGGTGAGGATGGGAACGTAGATCGACCGGTAAATCGAGAGCTTTGCCTTCTGGCTCAGCTCCTTCTTCACCACAACGGATCGATACAGCGTCCGCATTACTGAAGACGCCGCACCGATCCGCCTGTCGATCTCACGATCCACTCTTCCCTCACTCGTGAACAAGACTCCGAGGTACTTGAACTCCTCCACTTGGGGCAAGATCTCCTCCCCAACCCGGAGATGGCACTCCACCCTTTTCCGGGCGAGAACCATGGACTCGGACTTGGAGGTGCTGATTCCCATCCCAGTCGCTTCACACTCGGCTGCGAACCGATCCAGTGAGAGCTGAAGATCTTCGCCAGATGAAGCCATAAGGACCACATCATCTGCAAAAAGCAGAGACCTAATCCTGCAGCCACCAAACCAGATCCCCTCAACGCCCTGACTACGCCTAGAAATTATGTCCATAAAGGTTATGAACGGAATCGGTGACAAAGGGCAGCCTTGGCGGAGTCCAACCCACACTGGAAACGGGTCCGACTTACTACCGGCAATGCGGACCAAGCTCTGACACTGATCGTACAGGGAGCGAACCGCCACAATAAGACAGTCCGTTACCCCATACTCTCTGAGCACTCCCCACAGGACTTCCCGGGGTACACGGTCGAATGCCTTCTCCAAGTCCACAAAGCACATGTAGACTGGTTGAGCAAACTCCCATGCACCCTCAAGGACCCTGCCGAGAGTATAGAGCTGGTCCACAGTTCCACGACCAGGACGAAAACCACACTGTTCCTCCTGAATCCGAGGTTCGACTATCCGGCGTAGCCTCCTCTCCAGTACACCTTTCTTATTTTATAAAAAATGTTATCTTCACCATACCTGGTTGTCCAAATTAGGCATAATAATGTGTTAATTCCACGACTGTATATATCGGTTGATATCGGTATCGGTAATTAAGAGTTGGACAATATCGGAATATCAGATATCGGCAAAAAGCCATTATCGGACATCCCTACTTGTCTTACATAAAGGTTGTGAATGATTACACAATTTAGAAAAGTGAAGTTTCACTTTAAATTAGAAAATAGAACAAACATATATCTAGGGATGATACTCGAAACCGGTTTTCCCGGTTGTTCGATTAGAAAAGAACCGAGTCCTCGGACTCGAATCCCTTTTTGAGAACCGGTACCCGTTATCGAGACCACTATAGTAAAGAAAAAGAGTTGGTTCTTTATTCGAATCCCTGGGAACGAATCCAGAAATGCCCCGTGGGACATCACAAGAAATGACGTCACGTAGCTCAGTCATTAGACGCAGATAGGGAAAGCAGGAAAAACAATGGACCGGAAAAAGCGCTCCAAGGTGTAATAAAGTTCAAAACAAAAGGTATAATCCAATGAATAACTTTACTGAGAGATTTGAGCAGGGTACAAACACATGACCAACACTTTTACGACCAACCGGAAACATAGCAACCAGGCTAGCAACGCACCTCCTTTACGGCAGCTGTCGCAACGTTCTTAAAGCAACCGCAGCACATACATATATATACAACATATATCTTTAACTTTTCTTTTTCTTTCCTTGTAAACAAAACAAAATCACACTGTATATGTGTTGTCTGTCTAATTATAAATAATGCAGACGAGGCGTGTTGGCTGAGTTCTTGACGTTTACTTTCACAGCGTGCTCATAACCTCATTCTTAGCTGCCGGGTGGCAACATGCAACAACACTTTCCGGGGCTACCGCGCATGTTCGTCACTCCCGTTGCATGCTGGGTAGTGTAGTTGGTATATTCCCTAGCTCATAACATCACATCTTTCCCCCTATAAAGAAATAATGTTAACTCAATAAAGTGCTTTTTTTTTTAGCTTTAACTTTTAATTTTTTAGCATTGTAACCACATTTGCAAACAACTTTTCTCTGCATAGAATTTTCTTTCTATAAAGAAATAAAGTGCAAAAATGTCAAAGCATCATAACAAACGGTTATGTTCCAATAGCAGCAGAAGTGCACTTTTTGGAGAGCTGTATTATTTTCAGTTTTGTGCCCAAGGGACTGATTTTATTTAACACTATATTATTATTTATACACCTATAGTGATCACAGAGACATGTTGTTTTTGTGTTACTGTATATATTCTTTTTTTTCTCTTTTATGAACAGAATCGGTGACAAAGGGCAGCCTTGGCGGAGTCCAACCCTCACTGGAAACGTGTCCGACTTACTGCCGGCAATGCGGACCAAGCTCTGACACTGATCATACAGGGAGCGGACCGCCACAATCAGACGGTCCGATACCCCATACTCTCTGAGCACTCCCCACAGGACATCCCGAGGGACACGGTCGAATGCCTTCTCCAAGTCCACAAAACACATGTAGACTGGTTGGGCAAACTCCCATGCACCCTCAAGGACCCTGTCGAGAGTATAGAGCTAGTCCACAGTTCCACGACCAGGACGAAAACCACACTGTTCCTCCTGAATCTGAGGTTCGACTATCCGGCGTAGCCTCCTCTCCAGTACACCTGAATAGACCTTACCGGGAAGGCTGAGGAGGCCAAGGCTGCCCTTTGTCACCGATTCTGTTCATAACTTTTATGGACAGAATTTCTAGGCGCAGTCAAGGCGTTGAGGGGATCTGGTTTGGTGGCTGCAGGATTAGGTCTCTGCTTTTTGCAGATGATGTGGTCCTGATGGCTTCATCTGGCCAGGATCTTCAGCTCTCACTGGATCGGTTCGCAGCCGAGTGTGAAGTGACTGGGATGAGAATCAGCACCTCCAAGTCCGAGTCCATGGTTCTCGCCCGGAAAAGGGTGGAGTGCCATCTCCGGGTTGGGGAGGAGATCTTGCCCCAAGTGGAGGAGTTCAAGTACCTTGGAGTCTTGTTCACAAGTGAGGGAAGAGTGGATGGTGAGATCGACAGGCGGATCGGTGCGGCGTCTTCAGTAATGCGGACGCTGTATCGATCCGTTGTGGTGAAGAAGGAGCTGAGCCGGAAGGCAAAGCTCTCAATATACCGGTCGATCTACGTTCCCATCCTCACCTATGGTCATGAGCTTTGGGTTATGACCGAAAGGACAAGATCACGGGTACAAGCGGCCGAAATGAGTTTCCTCCGCCGGGTGGCGGGGCTCTCCCTTAGAGATAGGGTGAGAAGCTCTGCCATCCGGGGGGAGCTCAAAGTAAAGCCGCTGCTCCTCCACACCGAGAGGAGCCAGATGAGGTGGTTCGGGCATCTGGTCAGGATGCCACCCGAACGCCTCCCTAGGGAGGTGTTTAGGGCACGTCCGACCGGTAGGAGGCCGCGGGGAAGACCCAGGACACGTTGGGAAGACTATGTCTCCCGGCTGGCCTGGAAACGCCTCGGGGTCCCACAGGAAGAGCTGGACGAAGTGGCTGGGGAGAGGGAAGTCTGGGCTTCCCTGCTTAGGCTGCTGCCCCCGCGACCCGACCTCGGATAAGCGGAAGAAGATGGATGGATGTATATATTTGTTTTTCTGAAAAATCCCACTTAATATACTTTGGGTAACAACAGTCAATATTTATTTATTTGATTTGATTTTTTTAGGGGGGGTAACAGTCAATATTTATTTATTTATTAGATTTTATTTTTTTCTTATACAATAAAAGTGAGCTTTTGTTAAACCAAATATTGTGTGTTTTTTTCCATACACAACAACCTATCTGGACTCGATAAGAGAATTCGATAATAGGCTCGAACTGGATAATTTCTTATCAAACATCATCCCTACATATATCATGTGACAAGAACATGAATGTGATGTGATTAAATAATCTTAATACTGCCCTGACGCCATGATTATGTTCGGGATTTCCCTTTTAAAGGGCAAAGTCCACCCGGGTTGTTCTGTCTAAATGACTGTCTGTATAAAGTCATGAGACAAAAAATAAGTTTTAACAGTTTATTCTACAAATGGACTGGGATATGCAACTCATCTTTACGGGTAGTTAAATTCCACGGTTGCAAATACCAGACGTACATGAATCATCCTCACAAGACAACACAACTTCTCATACACAATATATTTAAGAGAAGTGTTAATAATCAAATATAAAGTTAGCAAAGATGTGAGAATAAGAAGTAAACAAACCTGTTCTGTGTAACACCTTGATGTTTCTTGAAAACAGCGTCCAAGTAGGCTTTATTACCAGCGAGCGTCATTTACACAGGACTGCAGTTCCTGGGAGGAGGTCAGGTCAAATATGGAGGACTCCTCTCCTGGAGAAGCCAAACCATCGTTTTATATATTCCTTCTTTCACTGTCTGGGTGTGCGTTAAAGCTAAACAGCACCACCTGACCACAAAAGGAGATGTTGGTGTGTAAGTGTCTGGAAAACAACTGCTTTAAGTCATAACTTAAAGGTTGGCGTTTGAGCTAGACAGGTAGTCTCCTTTCAAGGATATGGTTGTCACTTTTGCATTCCGAAGTCCCAATTAGGGCCTCTTTTCCTACGAGAAGTGAACCAATTCACCTGGGAATATCAAACTAAGGGACCTTATCTTATACATGTGCTCAAACTGAAATACCACTGTTTACTCAAACCATAGGTTTGCTTTCTCCGAGATGAATTATTCACCAAGTGTAGAACATGATATAAGTTCATTTATACACTTCATTTTACATACTCGGGAGTTTGCACTTAGCCTGCTCTCTGGAATATTCCCCTGGTGACTGTGTGAGTTAGGGATGTCCCGATCCAGGTTTTTGCACTTCCGATCCGATACCGATATTGTTTTTGCATTTCCGATCCGATACTGACCGATACTGGCCTATCCGAGCATGTATTAAAGTTTAAAGTTATTTAGCCTACTTAGTTGTCAGAATCATGTTGAAAAGGGTTTTAGTACTCTTGATAACAACTGGCCAGCTGAATTAGGGGAGTTTGAATAACACAAAATGGTTGGTAACAAGAAACTGACCTGTTTATTCAAGGATAAACACAAAATAGACAAAATTATACATGACAAACAGAAATGGCATCATTGAAACTAGGGCTGGGCGATATGGCCTTTTTTTAATATTGCGATATTTTAAGGCCACAATATATAGCTCGATATTTTGCCTTAGCCTTGAATGAACACTTGATGCATATAATCACAGCAGTATGATGATTCTATGTGTTTTGATTGATTGATTGAGACTTTTATGAGTAGGTTGCACAGTGAAGTACATATTCCATACAATTGACCACTAAATGGTGACACCCGAATAAGTTTTTCAACTTGTTTAAGTCGGGGTCCACTTAAATTGATTCATGATACAGATATATACTATCAGATATATACTATCATCATAATACAGTCATCACACAAGATAATCACATTGAATTGTTTACATTATTTATAATCCAGGGTGTGGAGGGGGTTGTAAGTGTCAAAAAGACAGCCAAAAGAGTTTGATATGAGAATAAATCTAAAGTTAAAATATAGGGTAGAAATGCACCCATTTGCAGGAAATGTAGTCTTGATTTTCAAAATTTTCTTTCAAGGCTTGCATGTCTACATTAAAACATTTTTCTTCATACTGCATTAATATATGCTACTTTTAAACTTTCATGCTGAGAAGGAAATCACAACTAAAAAAATCACTAATTTTTTCATACGGTGTTGATGTGGAAATTTTTGCCTCAGCATTTTGATGGTGTGGGCGTGTGGCACCAAATGGAGATAAGCGTCTCGACAGACGTCACAATATTTGAACAATGATGACGAAAACTGTTTTCTCTGTCGTGTCGGTGTGTTGAAAATTGTTATGCACTTATTTTTTTATTTGATTTTGTGCGTGGCATAGATTTGCTGTGCGCAGAGGACGCTTAAACAGTGCGTAATTGCAAAGGCGAGCACCTTAGAGGGAGCGTTGCTCGCACGGCTGCGCTAGCATCACAGCTAACGTTAGCCATGCTGCTACCTCTCTGCTCAGGGAGGACGTATACGTATGTGACGTATGACGTGACAGTATGTCGTGACAGTATGTGACGTGTGTAAGAAAGTGCGCTTGCTGTCTGTGAGAGGGAGACACAGGAAAGAGTGAGAAGAGCCTGTCGTGTAATGCCAGCAGCTAAAAGCAACTGCGTTAGAATCCACAGACCTGTGGATGTGTTGAAGGTGTGCTGGAAAATGCGGAACGGAAATTACGGAGCAGCAGAAAAGTGGAATGTATTATTTAAATCGGTACTTTGGAAAACACGGACCGGAGTTTTTTTTAAAACTGGATCTGGATCGGCATTTTCCCATGCCTTGCCGATACGCAATTTTTGGCAAATATCGGCAGCCGATCCGATCCAAATATCGGATCGGGACATCCCTAGTGTGAGTTTTGTGCAAACATGTTGACACACTTTGTTACAAACGGAGAGGAACATCAACCTCTCATAAATATTGTGTGTCTGAAACTGTCTCGTTTTCATGAACAACATAAAACAATCAGTGCATCATCCTCACATGACAATTCATCTTCCTATAAACTATCTATTTAGGAATAGTGTTAAAGGCCTACTGAAACCCACTACTACCGACCACACAGTCTGATAGTTTATATATCAATGATGCAATCTTAACATTGCAACACATGCCAATACGGCCGGGTTAGCTTACTAAAGTGCAATTTTAAATTTCGCGCGAAATATCCTGCTGAAAACGCCTCGGTATGATGACGCCTGCGCGTGACGTCACGGATTGTAGAGGACATTTTGGGACAGCTATTAAGTTGTCTGTTTTCATCGCAAAATGCCACAGTATTCCGGACATCTGTGTTGGTGAATCTTTTGCAATTTGTTCAATGAACAATGGAGACAGCAAAGAAGAAAGCTGTAGGTGGGAAGCGGTGTATTGCGGCAGGTGTTGTGCCGGATAACGCACCCCCGCCGTAGAATGCACCCCTTGACTGTTGTACCGGATAACACGGCCGGTGTTTCATTGTTTACATTCCCGGAAGATGACAGTCAAGCTTTACCATTGGCCTGTGGAGAACTGGGACAACAGAGACTCTTACCAGAAGGACTTTGAGATGGATGCGCAGACGCGGTACCGTGAGTACGCATGCAGCTGCGGCTTCCAAACAATTGATCGCTTGCCCGTACGTGCGTGCCGCTATGTGCATGTCACGTACGTAACTTTGGGGACTTTGGGGAAATATATGTGCTGTATGAACTTTGGGGAGGTGAACGGTACTTTGGGCTGTGGGATTGAGTGTGTTGTGCAGGTGTTTCAGTTGTATTGGCGGGTTATATGGACGGGTGGGGGGAGGTGTTTGTTATGCGGGATTAATTTGTGGCATATTAAATATAAGCCTGGTTGTGTTGTGGCTAATAGAGTATATATATGTCTTGTGTTTATTTACTGTTTTAGTCATTCCCAGCTAAATATCAGTTCCCACCCGCCTCTCACAGCATCTTCCCTATCTGAATCGCTCCCACTGCCCTCTAGTCCTTCACTCTCACTTTCCTCATCCACAAATCTTTCATCCTCGCTCAAATTAATGGGGAAATCGTCGCTTTCTCTGTCTGAATCGCTCTCGCTGCTGGTGGCCATGATTGTAAACAATGTGCAGATGTGAGGAGCTCCACAACCTGTGACGTCACGCTACTCGTCTGCTACTTCCGGTACAGGCAAGGCTTTTTTATCAGCGACCAAAAGTTGCGAACTTTATCGTCGATGTTCTCTACTAAATCCTTTCAGCAAAAATATGGCAATATCGCGAAATGATCGAGTATGACACATAGAATGGACCTGCTATCCCCGTTTAAATAAGAAAATCGCATTTCAGTAGGCCTTTAATAATGAAATATAAAGTTAGTAAAGATGTGAGAGTAAGAAGTAAACAAACCTGTTCTGTGTAACACAACTTGATGTTTCTGATGTTGTCGCTCCTTCTCCTCTTTTGTTGGACAAAGTTCCTCCTCGTACTTTGCTATCGTTCTTTCGCACATTTTCCCACAATCACAACACTTTACACTCACATTTGATCTCTACTTAGCGATGTGTTGATAACGTCCGCGTCTCTTTGTTAGCAGCTAACAAGCTAGTTTAAGCTAAGATAGCACGCACAAGAAGAGTCGACGCTAACTCAGACTATCCAGATAACAATTAATAACAATGTTTAATCTATTAAACGATATATATGTGTATATGTACGCAAAGATAAAAACAAATCCAGAACGATAATGCTTACGTTTAGGCCTTCTCCGTCAAACGCCCTCTTGCTTTTCCAACCGGTCAGTTCACGCATGCGCGAAGTCTACGTCTTCTTCTTTCAGTTTTCTGGCGAATTAGCAACTTAGAAAGTGCATACCGCCACCTACTGTACCGGAGTATGTGGAATGGGCTCGTTATGTATTATATATATAAATAATATGTTTATATTCTATTATATAGTCCTGTATCTTTGAGGAGTTTAATGACAGCTCTATATTTACTACTTCCCCGCAGTTCCCAAGATATAATCTCTTTTCTTTCGTGTACTTCTTGCAGCTTAATATGATGTGTTCCACATCTTTAACAGTTTTACATCTTTAACAGTAGCACATATTTCTGTTTGACATTTTCCTATTGTTGCCATTGTTTTATTTAGCCCTGTGATCCAATCGTTATCTCCCGTGTGTTAGATGCACTATGGGCTGGACTCTCACTATTGTGTTGGATCCACTATGGGCTGGACTCTCACTATTATGTTAGATCCACTATGGACTGGACTCTCACAATATTATGTTAGATCCACTATGGGCTGGACTTTCACACTATTATGTTTCACC
Source organism: Nerophis lumbriciformis (assembly GCF_033978685.3). Taxonomy (NCBI): domain Eukaryota; kingdom Metazoa; phylum Chordata; class Actinopteri; order Syngnathiformes; family Syngnathidae; genus Nerophis; species Nerophis lumbriciformis. The sequence continues at coordinate 21,748,248 of NC_084580.2, forward strand.
CACTATGGACTGGACTCTCCCTATTATGTTAGATCCACTATGGACTGGACTCTCACTATTATGTTAGATCCACTATGAACTGGACTCTCACTATTATGTTAGATCCACTATGGACTGGACTCTCACTATTATGTTAGATCCACTATGGACTGGATTCTCACTATTATGTTAGATCCACTATGGACTGGACTCTCACTATTATGTTAGATCCACTATGGACTGGACTCTTACTATTATGTTAGATCCACTATGGACCGGACTCTCACTATTATGTTAGATCCACTATGGACTGGACTCTCACTATTATGTTAGATCCACTATGGACTGGACTCTCACTATTATGTTAGATCCACTATGGACTGGACTCTCACTATTATGTTAGATCCACTATGGACTGGAGTCTCACACTATTATGTTAGATCCACTATGGACTGGACTCTCACTATTATGTTAGATCCACTATGGACTGGACTCTCACTATTATGTTAGATCCACTATGGACTGGACTCTCACTATTATGTTAGATCCACTACGGACTGGACTCTCACTATTATGTTAGATCCACTACGGACTGGACTCTCGCTATTATGTTTGATCCACTATGGACTGGACTCTCACTATTATGTTGGATCCACTATGGACTGGACTTTCACACTGTCATGTTAGATCCACTATCCCCAATATAGTTGTCCTGCTGGAAATCGGGAGATTTTCGGGAGAATGGTTGTCCCGGGATATTTTCGGGAGAGGCACTGAAATCCGGGAGTCTCCCGGAAAATTCGGGAGGGTTGGCAAGTATGCGCACATCTGCGGTCCTCTCCAAGGTTTTTCATTGTCATTCTCACTGACATCCCACTGGGTTTGAGTTTTTCCTTGCCCTTATGTGGGATCTGTACCGAGGCTGTCATTGTGGCTTGGGCAGCCCTTTGAGACACTTGGGATTTAGGACTATATATATAAACATTGATTGATTGATTGATTATCTACTCAACACCACCTCTTCCCTTCTATTCTTCCTCTTCATCTCCCGTGCATTAATACATTTCTGTATGTTAGAATATTTCTAATCACCTCTGTTGCCATTTCTTCATGTTTTTCTTTTTCTAAATCTTCCTTCACTTCTCCTTTTGCCGAATGTTACATTCAGTATTCATGTCCTGTTAGTTGCTTTTTTGGCTATTCTGTCTGCTTCCTTGTTCCCCTCCAGTCCAACATGTGCTGGTACCCAACAGAACCTTATTTCTGTTATTGTCATGTCTGTGTGATCATGTTTTGTTTAAGTTATGTTCTGCTTGGTTTTGGACTCTTTTTAGTTCCTGCTTTTCACTCCCTTGTCTTGTTTCCATGGTTACCCATTAGTTTTCACCTGCCCTCACGACTCACGCACCTGTCTTTAATCATGTCACTATTATTTAAACCCATTGTCGCCAGGAAGTCTCCCTGGCGACATCACACTTTATGATCACTCTTCTTCATGCCATGTTCACAGTTCCATGCCAAGTAAGTTTTTGTTTTTTGTTCATAGTCTTTTGCCTTTGTGCAAGTCTTTTGTTTTCATTAGCCAATTCAAAGCCATTTATCAACAACATCCAGAAACGTCGCCGGCTTCTCTGGGGCCGAGATCATCTAAGATGGACTGATGCAAAGTGGAAAAGTGTTCTGTGGTCTGACGAGTCCACATTTCAAATTGTTTTTGGAAATATTCGACATTGTGTCTTTTTGGACCAAAGGGGAAGCGAACCATCCTGACTGTTATCGACGCAAAGTTCAAAAGCCAGCATCTGTGATGGTATGGGGGTGTATTAGTGCCCAAGGCATGGGTAACTTACACATCTGTGAAGGCACCATTAATGCTGAAAGGTACAACATATGCTGCCATCAAAGCGCCGTCTTTTTCATGGATGCTCTGCTTATTTTAGCAAGACAATGCCAAGCCACTTTCAGCACGTGTTACAACAGCGTGGCTTCGTAAAAAAAGAGTGCGGGTACTTTCCTGGCCCGCCTGCGGTCCAGACCTGTCTCCCATCGAAAATGTGTGGCGCGTTATGAAGCGTAAAATACGACAGCGGAGACCCCGACTTAAGCTCTACATAAATCAAGAATGGGAAAGAATTCCACTTTCAAAGCTTCAACAATTAGTTTCCTCAGTTCCCAATCGTTTATTGGGTGTTGTTAAAAGAAAAGGTGATGTAACACAGTGGTGAACATGCCTTTTCCCAACTACTTTGGCACGTGTTGCAGCCATGGAATTCTGAGTTAATTATTATTTGCAAAAAAAAATAAAGTTTATGAGTTTGAACTTCAAATATGTTGTCTTTGTAGTGCATTCAATTGAATATGGGTTGAAAATTATTTGCAAATCATTGTATTCCGTTTATATTTACATCTAACATAATTTCCCAACTCATATGGAAACGGGGTTTGTAGAATGTTTTTTTAATTGATAACACTTTAGTTCTCGTAATGCTACTTTAGTTATTAACATATAACTTATTGTTTCATGTGAACTTGTTGTAATGATAAGTCTTACCTGTAGATGGCAGTCACACCTAAGATAAACTTGTGTACTGCAAGATGACAACAGTAGTATTTGAATTTATTAATGGAAAACCCCTTGAGATGCAGCATCTCGTTTTCGAGGGGGACCAACGACACTTAAAATGAACACAATGCAGTACACCACCGGACAAGTTACACAACAAGCAATTACAGACAATCATTAAAGACAGTTTTGCTCAGATAACTCTCAGCTCACACAACTCTCTCAGAATGTACAATATTTACAATAGAATAACATATAATGCAGTAATTAAATTCCAACCAAGGACATACTACATACAGTGGCATTCAGTTTTAAGATAAACAAAAAGAGACATTTTTAAAAAGACCAATGGTTGATAAAGACCTCAGAGAGACAGGCAGATGATTCCAGTCAAAGGGGGCTCTAAAAGAAAAGGACCTCCGGTCCAGCTCTTTACACACAGTAGGGACAGTAAATGTAGGCTATTGAGAGTGTTTTAGACCCATACTTGCCAATCCGAGAGACTCCCGAAATTCAGCGCCTCTCCCGAAAACCTCCCGGGACAAATTTTCTCCCAAAAATCTCCCAAAATTCAGGCGGAGCTGGAGGCCACGCCCCCTCCAGCTCCATGCGGACCTGAGTGAGGTTAGCCTTCTTATCACGTCCGCTTTCTCACAATATAAACAGCGTGCCTGCCCAATCACGTTATAACTGTAGAATGATCGAGGGCGAGTTCTTGGTTTCTTATGTGGGTTTATTGTTAGGCAGTTTCATTAACGTCCTCCCAGCGTGGAAACAACACACAACAACAGCAGTCACGTTTTCGTCTACCGTAAAGCAGTTCGTCTGCCGTAAACCGCAATGTTGTGACACTCTTAAACAGGACAATACTGCCATCTAGTGTACATGCATATGTGACAATAACATCTACGGCTTTTAGAGAGTGCAGTGCACAACTGCGCACACAACAAGGAGACGAAGCAGAAGAACGAGGAAGATACAGCTGTGGCGACGCCAACGACGACGAGTAAGATGAAGAAATACGCTTGTAAGTTCCAAGCCGCAGCTGGATAGCCTCCGGGAAGAAGTAGTGGACTACCAAGTGCTTGGCAGCGAAGATCTTCCTCAGGAAACAAAGATTGACCGGTTTTGGGCCATGCTAGGTATAGATGGAAGATTCCAGACTCTAGTGCATTTGATGAAAGCACTTTTGTGCGTGCCACACAGCAATGCATCATCAGAGAGGGTGTTCAGCATGGTTAGAAAAATAGTGACAGAGAATAGAACAAGGATGGACAATTCAACCCTTAACTCAACAATGAGTAGATGAGTGTTATGTGTGTGTATATATGTAAATAAATGAACACTGAAATTCAAGTATTTCTTTTATTTATCTATATATATATATATATATACCGTATTTTCCGCACTATAAGGCGCACCTAAAAACCACAATTTTTCTCAAAAGCTGACAGTGCGCCTAATAACCCGGTGCGCTTTATTACGATTCATTTTCATAAAGTTTCGGTCTCGCAACTTCGGTAAACAGCCGCCATCTTTTTTCCCGGTAGAACAGGAAGCGCTTCTTCTTCTACGCAAGCAACCGCCAAGGAAAGCACTCGCCCCCATAGAACAGGAAGCGCTTCACCCGCCCCCATAGAACAGGAAGCGCTTCACCCGCCCCCGGAAGAAGAAGAAAAAACGCGCGGATATCACCGTACGTTTCATTTCCTGTTTACATCTGTAAAGACCACAAAATGGCTCCTACTACGCGACAAGGATCCGGTTCATAAAAAGACGCAATCTCTCCATCCGCACACGGATTACTACCGTATTTCACAGCAACTGATATTCCTGTGAACTGCACTGTGGAACGGGAGCACGTACGGTGAATATTCGCACCACAGGGAATGAGGAGTCATCCTTCACTGTGGTTCTAGCTTGCCATGCTAACTTCCACCCATCCAAAAGAGACCTTTCCAGCCGGCGTCATCATAAAAGCTAACTCGAAGGGATGGATGGATGAAGAAAAGATGAGCGAGTGGTTAAGGGAAGTTTACGCGAAGAGGCCGGGTGGCTTTTTTCACACAGCTCCGAAGGCGAACACACCTTCACTAAGACGGGCAGATAGCGCCGGTCGACATACGCCAACATCTGCCAGTGGATCGTAAATGCCTGGGCAGATAGTTTCGGTCACAACTGTGGTCCGACCTTTCCGGAAGGCAGGATTCACAGAACTGCTGCACAACAACAGTGACACTGACTCCGGTGACTTCGACGAGACGGAACCGGCCATTTTGGATCCCGTATTCGCCCAACTTTTCAATTCGGACACCGAAGACGAAGAATTCGAAGGATTTACGAATGAAGAATAACTTCAGAAGGTGAGCGCTATGTTTATTTTGTGTGTTGTGACATTAACGTTCGAGCAACATTATGTTGCTATTGTTCTACACCATTTTGAATTTTACTATGTTTGTGATTGCACATTTGCGTACATTTTGGGACAGAGTTGTTAGAACGCTGGTTTTCAATATATTATTAAAGTTTGACTGAACTATCTGACTGTTTTTTTGACATTCACTTTAGCGCAGCGTTTTTTTGACATTCACTTTAGCGCAGCGTAGGCGCGGCTTTTAGTCCGGGGCGGCTTATTGGTGGACAAAATTATGAAATATGTAATTCATAGAAGGTGCGGCTAATAATCCGGTGCGCCTTATAGTGCGGAAAATACGGTATATATATATATATATATACATATATATATATATATATATATGTATATACTGTATAATAAAATAAATATATATACGTATATAGCTAGAATTCCCTGAAAGTCAAGTATTTCTTATATATATATATATATATATATATATATATATATATGAGAAATACTTGACTTGGTGAATAACCACGCCCCCAACCACACCCCCGTGGAGCAGTTTCATGTCTTCCTTTGAGCAATATTTCCCACATCAACTTAGTTTTAGCAATTAAGACTATTTAAGTTGTTGTTATCCTTATTTGTGGGGACATTGTTGATTGTCATGTTCGGTTGTACTTTGTGGACGCCGTCTTTGCTCCACAATAAGTATTTGCTGTCGTTTTTGTTTACTCTGCAGCCAGTTCAGTTTTAGTTCTGTTCTGCATAGCCTTCTCTAAGCTTCAATGCCTTTTCTTAGGGGCACTCATCTTTTGTTTATTTTTGGTTTAAGCATTAGACACAATTTTACCTGCACCCTGCCTCCCGCTGTTTCCGACATCTACAAAGCAATTAGCACCGGCTTCCACCTACTGATATGGAAGAGTATTACAGGGTTACTCTGCCGAGCTCTAGACAGCACCGACACTCAACAACAACAATACATAATTTGCAGACTATAATTACTGGTTTGCAAAAAATATTTTTAACCCAAATAGGTCAAATTCAGATATTCAGGAGGAACAGTGTAGTTTTCGTCCTGGTCGTGGAACTGTGGACCAGCTCTATACTCTCGGCAGGGTCCTTGAGGGTGCATGGGAGTTTGCCCAACCAGTCTACATGTGTTTTTTGGACTTGGAGAAGGCATTTGACCGTGTACCCCGGGAAGTCCTGCGGGGAGTGCTCAAGGAGTATGGGGTAACGGACTGTCTTATTGTGGCGGTTCGCTCCCTGTATAATCAGTGTCAGAACTTGGTCCGCATTGCCGGCAGTAAGTCGGACACGTTTCCAGTGAGGGTTGGACTCCGCCAAGGCTGCCCTTTGTCACCGATTCTGTTCATGACCTTTATGGACAGAATTTCTAGGCGCAGTCAGGGCGTTGAGGGTATCTGGTTTGGTGGCTGCAGGATTAGGTCTCTGCTATTTGCAGATGATGTGGTCCTAATGGCTTCCTCTGGCCAAGATCTTCAGCTCTCACTGGATCGGCTCGCAGCCGAGTGTGAAGCGACTGGGATGGGAATCAGCACCTCCAAGTCCGAGTCCATGGTTCTCTCCCGGAAAAGGGTGGAGTGCCATCTCCGGGTTGGGGAGGTGATCTTGCCCCAAGTGTAGGAGTTCAAGTACCTCGGAGTCTTGTTCACGAGTGGGGGAAGAGTGGATCGTGAGATCGACAGGCGGATCAGTGCGGCGTCTTCAGTAATGCGGACGCTGTATGGATCCGTTGTGGTGAAGAAGGAGCTGAGCCGGAAGGCAAAGCTCTCGATTTACTGGTCGATCTACGTTCCCATCCTCACCTATGGTCATGAGCTTTGGGTCATGACCGAAAGGACAAGATCACGGGTACAAGCGGCTGAAATTAGTTTCCTCCGCCGGGTGGCGGGGCTCTCCCTTAGAGATAGGGTGAGAAGCTCTGTCATCCGGGGGGAGCTCAAAGGAAAGCCTCTGCTCCTCCTCATCGAGAGGAGCCAGATGAGGTGGCACCCGAACGCCTCCCTATGGAGGTGTTTAGGGCACGTCCGACCGGTAGGAGGCCGCGGGGAAGACCCAGGACACGTTGGGAAGACTATGTCTCCCGGCTGGCCTGGGAACGCCTCGGGGTCCCACAGGAAGAGCTGGACAAAGTGGCTGGGGAGAGGGAAGTCTGGGCTTACCTGCTTAGGCTGCTGCCCCCGCGACCCGACCTCGGATAAGCGGAAGAAGATGGATGGACATATATTTTGTCATATGTTTCATACAATTTTTTTGGATGCCTTTAATCTTAATTATTCTCCAGTGTGGACGACTCAAATGTGGCATTTTTCCTCAAATCCTCAGTGCCCTGCTATTTTTTGTTTTTATTTTGTTATTGTCAATAAGGCTGTGTGTGTGCGTGTGTGTGTGTGTGTGTGTGTGTGTGTGTGTGTGTGTGTGTGTGTGTGTGTGTGTGTGTGTGTGTGTGTGTGTGTGTGTGTGTGTGTGTTTCATTATCTTCTTCTTCTTGGCAAAACTAAGGAGAGAAAGTTGAGGAGAAATCTATTTCAAGGTAATTAATGGTGGTCCAAAAGGTGTCTGCTTGTCCTACTCCGGAGGGTAAGCTGTCGGAGTATCCCCCTTGCGATCGGAAAAAAACAAGAAAAAATATAGCAACCTACGCATCGCTTCGTGGAATGTCCGCACACTATTGGACTTGGCCGAAACAACTGAGAGGCTCTACCGTAGGACAGCACTTGTGGCCCTGGAGCTCGCAAAGTACAACATCGATATTGTAGCACTCAGCAAAACCAGTCTACAAGGCTACACCTTCTTCTGCAAAGGGGTCACTGAAGGCACTCGCCACAACCATGGAGTTGGCTTTGCTGTGAAGTCCCAACTGCTGCAGCGCATCCCAGAATCTCCCATCGGCATCAATGAAAGACTGATGACATGGCGGATTCTCCTCACAAAAGGGACGCTTCACCACCCTCATTAGTGCTTACGCACCAACTCTGGATGCCGAACACGGCATCAAAGAGTCCTTCTACCTGGAACATGACTCCATCATACAGAAAACTCCAGCAACAGATAAAGTCATTCTCCTGGGAGATTTCAATGAAAGAGTGGGCACAGAACACCTGGTTCGGAAGGCAGTTATTGGCCAACACGGAGTGGGGAAAATGAACACTAATGGGCTTCGGCTCCAAACAACCTGACAACACCCCCGCTCAAAGCACTGGCCTGGACTACGTAATTGTCCGGCAAAGAGACAAACGGGATGTTCTTTCCACCAGAGTCATGCGCGGAGCCCAGTGCTGGACCGATCACCTCATGGTCAGGACCAAACTCCTCATGACCATCCAACCCCGTCGTCCAAGGACAGCCCCAAACCGGAAACTCAACTGCACAGCACTAAACAGCTCCACCACCATAGGCAACCTCCGACAGCACCTTGCAAGCAACCTTGATCAGATCTCTGAGGAATCCACTGACTGGCCATCTCTGCGCGATGCCATCCATAGCGCAGCCTCAGTGGCGCTTGGTGCAGAAGGCTAACAAGGTCCCGAACCTTGCAGACTGCAACAACACCCAGGGCTTTTATGATGGCATCAAAGCCCTATATGGCCCAAAGAAGCGGACACTTGCCCCTGTCTGCTCAGCTGATGGAATCACTTTTTTAAAAGGACCGTCACGAGATCCTTGGCCGTTGGGCAAATCACTTTGAGACTCTCCGCAACCACACCAATCCTGTTGACCTCCACATCCTGGATGGACTCCCAGACCTGCCTCCAATCATGCACCTTGACATCCCAGCAGGTTTTTAAGCATGGCGGATATCTTCTTACACGTCGCCTGCACTTCTTCATTTCACGCATGTGGGAACATGAGACCCTCCCACAGGACTGGAAGGATGCCAACATTGTGGTCATCTACAAGAACAAAGGTGACAAGCAGCCTGTGGGAACAGCCATGGAATTTCCCTTCTTTCCACCGCAGGGAAAGTGCTGGCAAAGATCATGCTCAATAGACTCGAGGAGCACATCTCGGAAGCTGCTCTCCTCTCTCTCAGTCGTCCTCAGACGAGCTTCCATCGGAGTCTCCAATCATTCCGGTTCTCCATACACCTGGCCAGCTCCGTAGAGTTTTCAGCTCCCGCATCTTTCTCCAGGATGTCCAAGTAAGTTAGCGTGGGACGTCCTCGCGATCGATGCCCGTGCGTTGGTTCCCATAGGACCAGCCTGCTGGCTGGGAGCACCCGATGTCTGTGGCAGCCATACAGGAGGACAGACTCCACAGTGGCGTGGAATAGACTCAGCTTTATGTGTCGGGGGAGATTCGAGCACCACACTCTTGACATACTGTTCAGGACCCTCCACGCTAGTGCCTTCCTGACCTTAAGGTCTTGTTCTGTGGAGTTCATTCAGAAACCCAAGAATTTCAAGTAATTAATCTCTCGCAGAGCGTTGCCATCTGATGTTGTTATTGGCGGGTGGTCCATGTGTGGGTTATAGGTGATTACCTCAGTCTTCTTTGCGTTCAATCTGAGGCCAACCCTGGCACATTCCACCTCCACTCTGTTCAGGAGTTCCTGTGCCTGCTCCACGCTTTCAGCCAACAGGCAGATGTCATCTGCATAGTCTAGGTCTGCCAGGGCTACAGCAGGGGTTCTTCTAGACCTTCTTGGTGTAATTGTGAAGCCAAGCTCCTGCTCTCGCCCGTTGATGACTTTCCTGAGCGCGTAGTCCAGAGCTATGATAAAGAGGAAGGGGGCGAGAGTCTCCCTGCTGCACCTCTGCCAGGATTTCAAACTCCATGCCATCTGGGGTTACCACCTTGGCTCTTGTGCCCTTGTTCATTGTTAGCAGCTAACAAGCTAAGCTAACCAGCTGCTATGGAAGTAGAATTGTCTCACATCAACTTATATATATCAATATATTAATACATATCCATCCATCTTCTTCCGCTTATCCGAGGTCGGGTCGCGGGGGCAGCAGCCTAAGCAGGGAAGCCCAGACTTCCCTCTCCCCAGCCACTTCGTCCAGCTCCTCTTGGGGGATCCCGAGGCGTTTCCAGGCCAGCCGGGAGACATAGTCTTCCCAACGTGTCCTGGGTCTTCCCCGTGGCCTCCTACCGGTCGGACGTGCCCTAAACACCTCCCGAGGGAGGCGATCGGGTGGCATCCTGACCAGATGCCCGAACCACCTCATCTGGCTCCTCTCGATGTGGAGGAGCAGCGGCTTTACTTTGAGCTCCTCCCGGATGACAGAGCTTCTCACCCTATCTCTAAGGGAGAGCCCTGCCACCCGGCGGAGGAAACTCATTTCGGCCGCTTGTACCCGTGATCTTGTCCTTTCGGTCATAACCCAAAGCTCATGACCATAGGTGAGGACGGGAACGTAGATCGACCGGGAGATCGAGAGCTTTGCCTTCCGGCTCAGCTCCTTCTTCACCACAACGGATCGATACAGCGTCCGCATTACTGAAGACGCCGCACCGATCCGCCTGTCGATCTCACGATCCACTCTTCCCTCACTCGTGAACAAGACTCCGAGGTACTTGAACTCCTCCACTTGGGGCAAGATCTCCTCTCCAACCCGGAGATGGCATTCCACCCTTTTCCGGGCGAGAACCATGGACTCGGACTTCGAGGTGCTGATAATACATATCCATATATTAATAAATATACAAATACAAATGTGATATATAAATAAATAAATTATTTGTATAAATAAACAACTTAATATATATGTAAATATATTTTTGCGATTTGAAAATATGTACAAATTACATTTATAAATATAAAAATGTGACATACAAATAAATCAAGAATATGTATCAACGTATATCTGTAAATATTTTTTTGAGATTTGAATAAAAATATGCTTGATTTTTAATTTGTATTGAATTTGCATATGTGGACTGCTTTTTTGCTTTTGTGTCGATGAGACATTCCTCCCACAAACCAAATGCACAAATAAATGTGACCTACACACTCCCCTGAACAACCAGCAGAGGGCACTGCAGCCAGAGCGGTCTGGGGACATACATATAAAACAATCACAACACAATCATCATATTACGAAATAGAGTAAAAAAGATAATTAATAATATGGATTATAGAGACCCAACAAATGATTCATAAAGTCAAACATTTTAAAATTTTATGAATGACAACTGTTCAAATGATGTATAAAATAAATAAAAACATGCTTCCTGAAGTGATCCAGAAGATGTTTCAGATGTGAACCAGTAAATAATCTAATCTATAGGATCATTAACAATTTGAAATAAAAATATGTACCAATTCCATATTTCAAACACCTATAAAAACACTTATGAATAAGTCTAAAATTGTCTTATAAATATATATACACATAAAATGTTCATTGTATGTAAAATATGTATTGTACTGTTTACTCTCACCTTTTCAGTCATTGTTCTGTTCAATGTTTAATACAAACCCTGTTTCCATATGAGTTGGAAAATTGTGTTAGATGTAAATATAAACGGAATACAATGATTTGCAAATCCTTTTCAACCCATATTCAGTTGAATATTTGATATATATATATTTGATGTTCAAACTGATAAACATTTTTTTTTTGTGCAAATTATCATTAACTTTAGAATTTGATGCCAGCAACACGTGACAAAGAAGTTAGGAAAGGTGGCGATAAATACTGATAAAGTTGAGGAATGCTCATCAAACACTTATTTGGAACATCCCACAGGTGAACAGGCAAATTGGGAACAGGTGGGTGCCATGATTGGGTATAAAAGTAGATTCCATGAAATGCTCAGTCATTCACAAACAAGGATGGGGCGAGGGTCACCAAAAACAAATGCGTGGGCAAATTGTTGAACAGTTTAAGAAAAACCTTTCTCAACCAGCTATTGCAATGAATTGAGGGATTTCACCATCTACGGTCCGTAATATCATCAAAGGGTTCAGAGAATCTGGAAAAATCACTGCATGTAAGCAGCTAAGCCCGTGACCTTCGATCCCTCAGGCTGTACTGCATCAACAAGACACATCAGTGTGTAAAGGATATCACCACATGCGCTCAGGAACACTTTAGAAACCCACTGTCAGTAACTACAGTTGGTCGCTACATCTGTAAGTGAAAGTTAAAACTCTGCTATGCAAGGCGAAAACCGTTTTATCAACAACACCCAGAAACGCCGTCGGCTTCGCTGGGCCTGAGCTCATCTAAGATGGATTGATACAAAGTAGAAAAGTGTTCTGTGGTCTGACGAGTCCACATGTTTGGAAACTGTGGACGTCGTGTCCTCCGGACCAGAGAGGAAAAGAACCATCCGGATTGTTATAGGCGCAAAGTTGAAAAGCCAGCATGTGTGATGGTATGGGGGTGTATTAGTGCCCAAGACATGGGTAACTTACACATCTGTGAAGGCGCTATTAATGCTGAAAGGTACATACAGGTTTTGGAGCAACATATGTTGCCATCCAAGCAACGTTACCATGGACGCCCCTGCTTATTTCAGCAAGACAATGCCAAGCCACGTGTTACATCAACGTGGCTTCATAGTAAAGGAGTGCGGGTACTAGACTGGCCTGCCTGTAGTCCAGACCTGTCTCCCATTGAAAATGTGTGGCGCATTATGAAGCCTAAAATAGCACAACAGAGACCCCCGGACTGTTGAACAACTTAAGCTGTACATCAAGCAAGAATGGGAAAGAATTCCATCTGAGAAGCTTCAAAAATGTGTCTCCTCAGTTCCCAAACGTTTACTGAGTGTTGTTAAAAGGAAAGGCCATGTAACACAGTGGTGAACATGCCCTTTCCCAACTACTTTGGCACGTGTTGCAGCCATGAAATTCTAAGTTAATTATTATTTGCAAAAAAAATTTAAAAAAATGAGTTTGAACATCAAATATGTTGTCTTTGTAGTGCGTTCAATTGAATATGGGTTGAAACGGATTTGCAAATCATTGTATTCCGTTTATATTTACATCTTACACAATTTTCCAACTCATATGGAAACAGGGTTTGTAAAAGTACGCAATGTTGCACATTAATGCATGTACTTGACTGAAAAAAAAGCACTAATATAAAATATTTAATATACAAATGTAGAAGCATACCAAAAAGATTGTTACACAAACAACAATGTCACACATGTTATATGTGCTGATGTTGTTAGAAAGTCCAAATTAAAGTCTTGACAGTTTATTTCAAATCCTGCTGCTGCTGTTCTCACCAGCACACGGGTGTTTGTCAAGCTGGTACTTATAAGAGAATCTTTCACCACACACACTGCAACTCAACACTTTCTCTCCTGTGTGTCTTCTCATGTGTGCTACAAGGTTTGATGGGTCACAAAAGCATCTGTTGCAGATTGAACAGGAGAAAGGTTTTTCACCAGTGTGTGTTCTCATGTGTACTTTCAAAATGTTACTTTGTGCAAAACATTTGCCACAGATTGAACATATGAAAGGTTTCTCTCCAGTGTGTGTTTTCATGTGTACTTTCAAGCACCGACTTCGTGTAAAACCTTTACCACAGGTTGAACAGGAAAAAGGTTTTTCTCCAGTGTGTATTCTTCTGTGTTTTTCCATGTATGAATTTTGTGTAAAACCTTTACCACAGATTGAACATGAAAAAGGTTTTTCACCAGTGTGTGTTCTCATGTGTACTTTCAAATTATGACTTAGTACAAAACCTTTACTACAGATTAAACATATAAAAGATTTTTCTCCAGTGTGTGACATTGTGTGTTTTTTCAAACTCTGACTGTGTGTAAAACCTTTACCGCATATTGAACAGATAAAAGGTTTTTCTCCAGTGTGTGTTCTCATGTGTACTTTCAAATGTTGACCTAGAACAAAACCTTTACTACAGATTGAACAGATAAAAGGTTTTTCTCCGGTGTGTATTCTCATGTGTCTTTTCAGATAACAATGGTTTTTGAAGGTTTTGTCACAGTGAGAACATTTGAAGTGAGTGTTGTCAGTGTGACATGTCTTATCATCTTTAGAGTCTTCATCATCAGTGTCAGGAGAGTGTGACGTTGTGTCCTCACTATCTGATAGTGGAGCTAAGAGCTTGTCTGCTTGTGATCCTCCACAGTGGTCTCCATCAGCTTCTGTTGTCATGTGTTGTGTTGAGCTGCTGCTCTTCTCCTCACTTTTACCTTTGACCTCATCATCTTCACTCTTCACAGGGACACCAGTCACTGGGAACTCCACCAGTCCTTCAATATGCTCTCCCTCCTGACTGATGCTGTGTTCCTCCTCTTCCTCTTTAATGTGCAGCGGCTCTTGGTCCTCCTCTTCCTCCTTAAAGTGAGGGGTCAGTGGGTCATCCTCTTCCTTTTTAATGTGAGGGGTCAGCCCATTCTGTAGCTCCTTATAACGAGGGGTCAGTGGGTCCTCCTCTTCATTTTTGATGTGTAAGATCAGTGGGTCCTCCGCTTGCCCTTTAATGTGAAGGGTCAGTCTAACACTATGGGTCTGTGGTACCTCTTCTTCCTCATGTATGTGGGGGGACTGTGGTTCCTCCTCCTGCTCATGAGGTAGAAGTTCTTCTTTGACGTCTGCGGGACACGAGAAAACAAACATTCTTTAGAAAATCCCAGCTTTGCTCAGTCACATGAGACATTGTCCTGCACCAACAATCTCATCAGTTTCCCCTCACAGCATTCAGGGTACTTCCAGCTGACACATGAAAACTCACATAGATACAATATTGCATGCATTTTTAGACATAATGCATGTTTGGTTTTGGAGTTATGTTTATATAACTTTCATATTTAGTATGACAGTTATACCATCATATTGTGTAAAAAGAAACTAACTTGTGTCTTTATAAACCTTACGAATTATTTTTTTCCCAGTAAAACTCACATAGATACATTTCTCCAGGCATTATTAGCCATTTAGCATGATTGGTTTAGGAGTTATATTTAAATAACTGTCATAATGTGTGTGGCAGTTATACTGTCATTATGAGTAAAACCTATTTTTTGTATTTGTAAACCTTACCAAAATACCTGATTAAAGTTAAAGTTAAAGTACCAATGATTGTCACACACACACTAGGTGTGGCGAAATTATTCTCTGTATTTGACCCATCACCCTTGATCACCCCCTGGGAGGTGAGGGGAGCAGTGGGCAGCAGCGGTGGCCGCGCCCGGGAATAATTTTTGGTGATTTAACCCCCAATTCCAACCCTTGATACTGAGTGCCAAGCAGGGAGGTAATGGGTCCCATTTTTATAGTCTTTGGTATGACTCGGCCGGGGTTTGAACCCACAACCTACCGATCTCAGGGCGGACACTCTAACCACTAGGCCACTGAGTAGGTTTTTCTGATAAAACTCACATATATTCAATATTACAGGCATTTTTAGACGGATTGCATGTTTGGTTTTCGAGTTTTGTTTTGGAGTTATGTTTATATAACTTTTATATTTAGTTTGACAGTTATACCGTCATATTGAGTAAAAAAAAACTAACTTGTGTCTTTGCAAACTATACAAAAGATCATTATTCTAGTAAAACTAACAAAGATACATTTCTCCAGGTTTATTAGCCATTTTGCATGTGTCGTTTATGAGTTATGTTTAAACTACTGTCAGATTGAATGTGACAGTTTACTGTCATAGACCTTCAGGGGAATGCCTTCCCAGGCCAACGTCCAATCCACCTTATCATCAAAACATCCTAAAAGTCATTCCTGCAATCCTTAACGGTAGACGCCATATGTGAAAGTGTGCTGTTCTCCCTCTGAATAAGTCATACACACACAGTAAATAATGTACCACATGCCAGCCTCCACGCAGTAGTACTAGTGATGAGCTCCTCCTGCTGGTGGACAATAATTACTGTCATTTTCACATTCATCTTTAGAGACATGTCTGCTCTAAAAAAGCATGAGCACAGTCAACATGTTGGCCGAAAAACATCTATTTTGCTTTCATTTAGATAGCGTCGCCACAGTTAATCTGGGAAGAAGTAATCAGATTACTGACTACTCCTTCAAAAGATAACTTGCTTACCTTAAAGGGGAACATTATCACAATTTCAGAAGGGTTAAAACCATTAAAAATCAGTTCCCAGTGGCTTATTATATTTTTCGAAGTTTTTTTCAAAATTTTACACATCACGCAATATCCCTAAAAAAAGCTTCAAAGTGCCTGATTTTAACCATCGTTATATACACCCGTCCATTTTCCTGTGACGTCACATAGTGATGCCAACACAAACAAACATGGCGCATAGAACAGCAAGCTATAGCGACATTAGCTCGGATTCAGACTCGGATTTCAGCGGCTTAAGCGATTCAACAGATTAGGCATGTATTGAAACGGATGGTTGTAGTGTGGAGGCAGGTAGCGAAAACGAAATTGAAGAAGAAACTGAAGCTATTGAGCCATATCGGTTTGAACCGTATGCAAGCGAAACCGACGAAAACGACACGACAGCCAGCGACACGGGAGAAAGCGAGGACCAATTCGGCGATCGCCTTCTAACCAACGATTGGTATGTGTTTGTTTGGCATTAAAGGAAACTAACAACTATGAACTAGGTTTACAGCATATGAAATACATTTGGCAACAACATGCACTTTGAGAGTGCAGACAGCCCAATTTTCATCAATTAATATATTCTGTAGACATACCCTCATCCGCTCTCTTTTCCTGAAAGCTGATTTGTCCAGTTTTGGAGTTGATGTCAGCAGGCCAGGGAAGCTAGGGTCGATATTTTTCTCTTGATCATCTTCGGTGGCATAAGGGACGGTGTGAGCCAAGACATCCAGGGGGTTTAGCTCGCTCGTCTGCGGGAACAAACTGCCGCCATTGCTTGCCGTGCTACCAAGGTCCTTTGTCCCTGAATTGCTCACACACTCCGGCAGATTCAATGGGGGTCTGGTGGCAGATTTCTTTGACTTTATCGTTGGAAATGCATCTGCTTTGAGTGTCGCAGGATATCCACACATTCTTGTCATCTCTGTCGTAGCATAGCTTTCGTCTATTGTATCCTAATTCAAAATGTATCCTCCAGTTTGTGGCTATTATAAGGCATATTTCCAGAGGATATGCATTTTTACAGCATGTTTTAAAGGGATATCATTTTAAAAAAATGACTTCTGGGTATATTATATTGATCAACTAATTGATATTTAGGGAGCTTAGTGAGCGGAATAAGAGGCATTGACTCCATTGTTAGAATTACATTTGTTTACGACTTAGAATGCATAAAAAAGAAAAACATGTTATTGTCTTACATAAGGATTGCGAATGATAAGCAAAATTTTTTTTTTTTTTAAAAGAGATCCCCTTTGATAATTTTTCTAAATCCTGTGAACGGGCTGATGCTGTGGTGAAGTCGGGAAAATTCTAATTTCGGCAAAAATGGCTAGCAAACTATTTAAAACCTGGATAAAGATTGTTGGCGGTAAACCCAGAGAGGCATGTGTATGATGTAAAATGATATTAGAATTAGCTTTATTATTTGGGTATAGGGGGCCCCGTCATGGGGCCCGCCCAGGCCAGCTCTCACTTGTTCCACCACTGGTCATTGTGATTATATTATATATTCCAAATGTCATTTTCATGTCAATAATCAAATATAAAGTTAGTAAACATGTGAGAGTAAGAAGTCAACAAACCTGTTCCGTCTAACACAACTTGATGTTTTTTGAAAACAGCATCCAGTAGTTGATTGTTCCCCTCTTTTGTTCTAGAAAGTTCCGCCTCATATTCTGCTATCGTTCTAACACTATAAGATCTGACCACAGAACTTTCCACCAGAAGGTCTTATCTTTGTCCATGTGATGTCAGATGAAACAAAAATTGAGCTGTTTGGCCACAATACCCAGCAATGTTTGGAGGAGAAAAGGTGAGGCTTTTCATCCCAGGAACACCATTCCTACTGTCAAGCATGGTGGTGGTGGTATTATGCTCTGGGCCTGTTTTGCTGCCAATGGAACTGGTGTTTTAAATGGGACATGGAAAATGAGGATTACCTCCAAAATTCTTCCGGACAACCTAAAATCATCAGCCCGGAGGTTGGGTCTTGGGCACAGTTGGGTGTTCCAACAGGACAATGACCCCAAACACACATCAGAAGTGGTAAAGGAAAGGCTAAATCAGGCTAGAATTAAGGTTTTAGAATGGCCTTCCCAAAGTCCTGACTTAAATGTGTGGACAATGCTGAAGAAACAAGTCCATGTCAGAAAACCTACACATTTAGCCGAACTGCACCAATTTTGTCAAGAGGAGTGGTCAAAAATTCAAGCAGAAGCTTGTGGATGGCTACCAAAAACGCCTTATTGCAGTGAAACTTGCCAAGGGACATGTAAGCAAATATTAACATTGCTGTATGTATACTTTTGACCCAGCACATTTGCTCACACTTTCAGTAGACCCATAATAAATTCATAAAAGAAGCAAACTTCATGAATGTTTTTTGTGACCAACAAGTATGTGCTCCAATCACTCTATCACAAAAAAATAAGAGTTGTAGAAATGATTGGAAACTCAAGACAGCCATGACATTATGTTCTTTACAAGTGTATGCAAACTTTTGATGGCAACTGTACCACTCACCACAAAACAAGACACATGAGCGTGATGCATCGTAGGTTCTTCGATCGAAGAACGTCCAGCATGGTGTACGTCTTGCCTTCTGCTTTTGATCGCGACTGTAAACATACTTCACTTAAAGGGGAACCGCACCTTTTTTTAAATGTTGCCTATCAAGAACACATATGTTTTTTCTCTTTTATGCATTCTAAATAGTAAATAAACACGATCAAAAGTCTGCTTACAATAGAGGCTATTAGAGTCGCACTATTCTGCCTACAAAGAACTTAAAAACATCCAAACACCTCCATTAAGGTTTTATGTACATACAGTAAGTATACATGTCATTTAGTAACAGGCATATTTAAAAAAAAAGATGTAATATTTACGTATTTTTGCTCATTCATTTCAAAAACACATCACGACGTTTGCTTCTTCTTTTTTTTAACAACATCACTGAATATTACACACTGCAGACTTCCTGAGAGCCAACAAACATTATACAACATCACTTACTGTACAAAGTCTGTTGTCACTATGACGCAGGCTGATAGAATCTTGTTATATTCCCTTTTAGATGACGAATGACTCATAAATGTCGCACGGAAAAGGCGGGTGAAGCTAAGCGTCTTTTTGTGTCGTTCGCCATTACCGGGTCTAAATTGGCTGTCAAACGGTACCAACTTGTCAGAGTACGTCCTCATCCTTCTACTATCCAGGTGAGAGGCATGATTCATGATCTGGAATAATCTTTCACCGGCACCGAGGCGAGGAAGGAGCTCACCAGCCGGTGATGTCAACATAGGCACACAAGCTATAAATAGTTTGTCTGCGTTAGCACATATAATAACAATATCACTAATACTTGGTTGGTATTCAAGCCACGAAATGCCAATGGAGTATTGTTGGCGCTTTTTGGATGGTTATAGAGGACCTCCCATTGGCTCCATTGCAAGTGGACTTTTATTTACATTTATGAGTTAGAATGTTATTTAAAAATATACATCCATCGTCATGTCTTTTGTAAAGATTGTGAACGATAGAACAAATTCCTCCAAAAAGTGCAGTTCCCCTCTAAATTCAAATGATTAAGGAAGCCTACTTGGATGAGAGGACAAACGTCTTCTAAGACAAAGTGAACAGTCCAGTTGTGATGGATTGAATGCCCTGAGAATAAAATGATATGTGCTTACCTGGACTGTGATGAAGCTGTGAGGACTCAGGTGGTTTGTCTTCATGCTCTTCAGTCTTCACAGAGACAACAGTCAGTGGAAACTTGGTGAGATCATCCTCCTCCTGCCCTAGAAGACACTCTTCCTCCTGAGTGATCAACACTTCCTCCTCTTCCTCTTTAATGTGGGGTGGCTGTGGATCCCCCTTTTCCTCTTTAATGTGAAGGGGCTTCTGGATGTCTGTTGGGTAAATAAGTAAATAAGATAAAGAGAGAATAGAAATAGTTTTTGACTGACACTGTTAACACATTGACATTATTTGTGTTCTTTTGTGTGTTGTGTTAAAAGTGTGTAGCAAAACAACCAATAAAAACACGGGAAATACCTCCTTTTGTCCCAGCCACTAAAATATATTCAAAAGTGAGTACAAAAACAGACTTGGAAATTTGATGGGGGTCAATTTGAGAAGTTTTTTAGAAGTACGAGGCAGCATTGATTGAGGCATTCTTAACTTTACACTCACTGATGTAAAGTGTGTAAATATTTGATTCTGTATACGGTCTATTACACCTAAACTTTATCTCTAAACGTAACCATAATCTTGTAATGATACAGTCATTACCATAACTTCAATATCATGGAAATAAAAAAAATCTAATTCCAAAATCACATAAAAAAAACATTCATGGTATGTTTTTGTCATCATGCAAAATACTTTTTTTGTGGTCATTTTGTTGGCTGGGCCAAAAGGAACTTTTACCAAAACATGTTTTACTATGTTGTGTTTTATGGAGTATCTCCATAAACAATTCCTCTTTAGGAATTGGAGACCATCTATGACACGCTGAAGGAAAGCCAGTCACCTTTGTGTTATTTTAATAAATCAAGTGTTGACTATTTTGGTTTTAGAAAATAAATGTTTACTTTCACTTATTGATGCATGTAGGTCAGAATCAGGAAGTGAAATTATAACTTTAATTAGACTTGATTACAGTATAAAATGTATTTAGTGACTGTGTGAGTTTTGTGTAAACATGTTGATACAGGTTTACATCTTCTTGGGGACTGGAACACAGATATGTCCCGAAAGGATGCACCCATTTTTAAAACCTTCACTAAGCTGTGCCACCAACATTGCCTCACTTTTAGCTCATTAAGCAAACTACCAGGGTGAGTGAGTCCTTTTAAACCATCATAAACCTTGTTGTTACTTCTGACCAGTCAAAGATCAAAAGTGGAACTACAGTATGGGGCTTAAGTGATCATTCCATGATTTTCTGTACCTGTAAAAAACATAGAACCGAGGATGACGGCCACAAAACAAGCGAAAGTAGAATCCTCAAAACCTACGCTAGCAAGGCTTTCAATGACAAACTGCCAAATTAAGACTCGCCCCTGGTACTTGGAAGTTTTTGGGTCAATTCCTAACTTCAGAAAAGTAGATAACTTCACAGTCAAAGTGGGTGACAATATTATAACAAACTAAAATTAGATTACCTATCTTGGCTGCATCGTAGATGCTAATCTCTACAGTGAAAAAATGACTACTAAGGTAGTCAAAGACTCAACCGACGAATTCTGTTCTTACATAGTAGGATCGCCCTGCTGGTGTGTAGAAATACACTTAAGACTCTAACACGGAGGTCTCAAACTCAATTTACCTGAGGGCTAACCATTAAAAATCAGTTCACAGTGGCTTATTATATTTTTCGAAGTTTTTTTTCAAAATTTTACCCATCACGCAATATCCCTAAAAAAAAGCTTCAAAGTGCCTGATTTTAACCATCGTTATAAACACCCGTCCATTTTTCTGTGACGTCACATAGTGATGCCGACACAAACAAACATGGCGGAAAGAACAGCAAGCTATACCGACATTAGCTCGGATTCAGACTCTGATTTCAGTGGCTTAAGCGATTCAACAGATTACGAATGTATTGAAACGGACGGTTGTAGTGTGGAGGCAGGTAGCGAAAACGAAATTGAAGAAGAAACTGAAGCTATTGAGCCACATCGGTTTGAACCGTATGCAAGCGAAACCGACGAAAACGACACGACAGCCAGCGACACGGGAGAAAGCGAGGACGAATTCGGCAATCGCCTTCTAACCAACGATTGGTATGTGTTTGTTTGGCATTAAAGGAAACTAACAACTATGAACTAGGTTTACAGCATATGAAATACATTTGGCAACAACATGCACTTTGAGAGTGCAGACAGCCCAATTTTCATCAATTAATATATTCTGTAGACATACCCTCATCCGCGCTCTTTTCCTGAAAGCTGATCTGTCCAGTTTTGGAGTTGATGTCAGCAGCATAGCTTTCGTCGGTAAAGTGTGCGGAACAAACGTCCAATTTCTTGCCACTTTCGCATCTTTGGGCCACTGGTGCAACTTGAATTCGTCCCTGTTTGTGTTGTTACACCCTCCGACAACACACCGACGAGGCATGATGTCTCCAAGGTACGGAAAACAGTTGAAAAACGGGAAAATAACAGAGCTGATTTGACTCGGTGTTTGAGAAAATGGCGGATTGCTTCCCGATGGGACGCCACGTTGTGACGTCATCGCTCCGAGAGCGAATATTAGAAAGGCGTTTAATTCGCCAAAATTCACCCATTTAGAGTTCGGAAATAGGTTAAAAAAATATATGGTCTTTTTTCTGTAACATCAAGGTATATATTGACGCTTACATAGGTCTGGTGATAATGTTCCCCTTTAATGTTAATGTATTGATATTAATCATGGAATGCTGTTACCAGATAAAGTTACAGGAATGCACACTTCATCCTATGCTTACATCTCATTGTGCAACATGAGGATGTTTAAGGGGAACTAAATGTGATCTCTGAAAGGGGTACAAATGATTTCCAAAGCAGGACCCTCACCCAGAAATATTGTACAATACTAATCCATAGCTTATGAAAAACAAGATATATTTTATTTTCATTACAAGTGGGCCAAATCACTAATATTAAAAAATTATCTCATGAAAATTACTCCTCTCATTTGAGTGTTATTATAAAAGATTGGTTTGAGACAGGTGTGCTGCTGGTATTGCCACGTGTGATGTTGCTCACATGTGCTCCACTGAATGCTCAGGGAGTTTTTGTGTTTGCTCACACACATGAACAATTAGAGGGAACATTGGTAGCAGCACTACTAATTTGTTCTTTCATTTGAAAAGTCACCCGCGAGAGAATGAAAAGTGCTTGAAACTCCGCACGTTAACATCTCCGGCCGGTGCCACACCCAAAAAAATACCGAAACAACCTGCACTGACAAATGAGCCTGATGTCTTCCATTTACAGATCAACACCATATGAAAAACATAGTCACAAACACAAGGAGATAACGTCCGCAGTAACTTATTACATAGCGAAGGACATGGCCCCATAAACATCATCTATGCAACATTTTGACCAGAGAACCACCATTACATGTTATGTAGACCACAAGGAAGTGTTTTCAATATAGAAAAATAATAATAATATGACTCCTTTAATGCACCCTATTATATGCATCAAGTGTTCATTCAAGGCTAAGGCAAAATATCGAGATATACATCGTATATCGCAATATGGCCTAAAAATATTGAGATATTAATAAAAGCCAATATCGCCCAGCCCTACCTGGTCCCTACATACCGGAGCTCTTGTAAAAAGAGCTCAGCAGCACATGCACTTTTTGCGTCGGACGAAAAGAGCACAGCTCCCTCCCTACATTCTACAGAGGAACTATAGAGAGCCTACTGACCAACAGCATCTCTGTCTGGACTGGAACCTGCAGTGCCTCAGACTGGAAGTCTCTCCAGAGAGTGGTGAGGACGGCGGAAAAGATCATCAGGACTCCTCTTCCTCCTATCCAGAAGATCGCAAAAAGCCGCTGCCTGACCAAGGCTCAGAAAATCTGCAGAGACTCCTCCCACCCCCACCAAGGACTGTTTTCACTGCGGGACTCTAGAAAGAGGTTCCGCAGCCTCCGTAGCAGAACCTCCAGTTTCTGTAACAGCTTCTTCCCTCAGGCTGCAAGACTCTTGAACACATCATAATAATCCCCTCAAAAATGGATTAACTCGCTGGAATATAAAGACAATATAACATACATCCATAAACATGGATGCATATGCAAAAGTGCAATATATTTATCTGTACGGTAATCTATTTATTTATATCTGCACCTTATTGCTCTTTTATCCTGCACTACCATGAGCTAATGCAACAAAATGTTGTTCTTATCTGTACTGTAAAGTTCAAATTTGAATGACAATAAAAATAAGTCTAAGTATCTAAGTCTGGTGTACAAGATGCACCATACCACTAAAATACCCATGTACCTGTCTAGATACTTCAAAATATATTCATCATTATAACACCAGACAGAGGTAGTTGTACAAATCACATTCCACCCAAATTTCACTCAAAACAAAGTTCTAATTTGTTTGCCTGCTATACCACCAAAATGTGGAACTCCCTATCAATAGCCATAAAGGAGTGGAAATCCCTTACTTCCTTCAAAGCCGCTTTGAAAATACTTTACAGGTCGTACCTGGGAATAGACAAATCCTTTTGCTTTTATCTTATTTGAAATACTTTTCTTGCAGTAATTTTGTCTTTTAAATGCTACTTCCTGCATACTTTCTGTGTGAGTTAAATAAAATAATTCAACTGAAAGAAGCTCAGGCTTTCTTGTAGCAGTGAATGTGTACCGCATACTTGCCAACCTTGAGACCTCCGAATTCGGGAGATTGGGGGGGGGGGGGGGTTGGTGGTAGCGGGGGTGTATATTGTAGCGTCCCGGAAGAGTTAGTGCTGCAAGGGATTCTGGGTATTTGTTCTGTTGTGTTTATGTTGTGTTACGGTGCGGGTGTTCTCCCGAAATGTGTTTGTCAGTCTTGTTTGGCGTGGGTTCACAGTGTGGCGCATATCTCTAACAGTGTTAAAGTTGTTTATACGGCCACCCTCAATGTGACCTGTATGGCTGTTGACCAAGTATGCCTTGCATTCACTTATAAATGATAAATGGGTTATACTTGCATAGCGCTTTTCTACCTTCAAGGTACTCAAAGCACTTTGACAGTATTTCCACATTCACCCATTCACACACTGATGGCGGGAGCTGCCATGCAAGGCGCTAACCAGCACAAATCAGGAGCAAGGGTGAAGTGTCTTGCCCAAGGACACAACGAACGTGACTAGGATGGTAGAAGGTGGGGATTGAACCCCAGTAACCAGCAACCCTCCGATTGCTGGCACGGCCACTCTACCAACTTCGCCACGCCTCCCCGAGCTTATGTGTGTGTTATGTTATGTGACTGGGCCGGCACGCTGTTTGTATGGTGGAAAAGCGTACGTGATGACAGGTTGTAGAGGACGCTAAAGGCAGTGCCTTTAAGACACGCCCCTAATATTGTTGTCCGAGTGGAAATCGGGAGAAAGGTTGCCCCGGGAGATTTTCGGGAGGGGCACTGAAATCCGGGAGTCTCCCGGGAAAATCGGGAGGGTTGGCAAGTATGAGTGTACCGTGATAAAACTGTACCCTTTCTAGGGCTGGGCGATATGTCCTTTTTTTAATATCGCGATATTTTAAGGCCATATCGCGATACACGATATATATCTCGATATACTTAGCCTTGAATGAACACTTGATGCATATAATCACAGCAGTATGATGATTCTATGTGTCTACATTAAAACATTCTTCTTCATACTGCATTAATATATGCTACTTTTAAACTTTCATGCAGAGAAGGAAATCACAGCTAAAAAAATCACTATTTTTTCCATACGATGTTGATCTGGAAATGTTTGCCTCGGCATTTTGATGGTGTGGGCGTGTGGCACCGAACGGAGATGTTGACGTGCGGAGTAAGCACTCTTCATTCTCTAGCAGGTGACTTTTCAAATGATGCTACATATTAGCAGTGATGCTACTTTTTATAGCAAGGCTTTCGCCCCACACTTGACAATGTCTGTTTGACATATTCCCACTTGAAGCCAAACCACCGCCAGGGGGAATTAATTATTCCTTCATTTGTTACCAGATTCGCACCTTCTTTCGCTCGTATTACCGCTAGCATCACAGCTAACGTTACCCATGCTGCTACCTCTCTACTCAAGGACGTATACGTATGTGACGTATGTCGTGACAGTATGTGACGTGTGTAGAAGCTGCGCTTGCTGTCTGTGAGAAGGAGACACAGGAAAGAGCGAGGAGAGCCTGTAGTGTAATGCCAGCAGCTAAAAGCAACTGCGTGAGAACGCATACTCGAATATCACGATATAGTCATTTTCTATATCGCACAATATATCGCGCATATCGATATATCGCCCAGCCCTAACCCTTTCCTATGCAAACTTCACATAACTCCTTCAATCAATCAATCACACATTGTTACAAACTGAGAGGAACATCAACCTCCCTCACATCCTCTGCTGCCGAAACCCTCATCCACGCCTTCATCTCATCCCGGCTAGACTACTGCAACAGCATCCTCTACGGCATCACCTCCAAAACCCTCAACAAACTGCAATATGTCCAGAACTCTGCTGCCCGCCTGCTCACCGGAACCCGCTCCAGAGAGCACATCACACCTGTCCTTCATGACCTCCACTGGCTGCCTGTCAAATACAGAATCACCTTCAAAATACTCCTCACCACCTACAAGGCACTCCGTAACCTGGCACCACCCTACCTCTCTGACCTCCTCCAGCCACACGTCCCGTCCCGTTCCCTCAGGTCTAGTGATGCCGGCCTCCTGGAGGTCCCCAAGACCAGGCGCCGAACCTGGGGCGACAGGGCCTTCTCCGTGGCTGCCCCCTCTCTCTGGAACGCTCTCCCCAGGCACATCAGAGATGCCCCCTCCTTCCCTACCTTCAAAGCCACCCTAAAAACTCACCTCTTCACATTAGCCTTTCCAAACAGACTCTGCCCTAGGTGTCTCTTTATTTATTTTCTAATAAAGTTGTTTTTTATCGTCCCTCCTCCCCCAGCCCCCCCACCCCCACACACACATGTAAAGCGACTTTGTGTATTTAGAAAAGCGCTATATAAATCCCAGGTATTATTATTATTAACCTCAAACTGTCTCGTTTTCATGAAGAATCTCAATCAAAGCATTGCATCATCCCCACAAGACAAAGCATCTTCCTATTGAAGACGAGTGTTACTAATGAAATATAAAGTTAGTAAAGATGTGAGAGTAAGAAGTCAACAAACCTGTTCTGTGTAACACAACTTGATGTTTCTTGAAAACAGCGTCCAGTAGTTGATGTTGTCGCTCCTTCTCCTCTTTTGTTGGACAAAGTTCCTCCTCATACTTTGCTATTGTTCTTTCGCACATTTTCACACAATCACAACACTTTAAACTCACATTTGATCTCTACTTAGCGATGTGTTGATAACGTCCGCGTCTTTTTGTTAGCAGCTAACAAGCTAAGCTAACTAGCAAGCTAAGCTAAGCTAGCACAAGACTTGATAAAGTGCGCTCAGACTAATGTATCCGGATACAAACAATGACTAAGAATGTTTCATCTACTACACGACATATATGCGTACATGTATGCACTAAATACAAATAGAGAAACAATAATGGCCACGTTTAGGCCTTTTCCGTCAAACGCCATTTTGCTTTGTCATCGTTCTTCCTTCGATTTCCAGCAGACTAGTAGAGCATCTTAGGCCTCCACAGCTTCTTAACGTCCTGTCCTATGGTCCATACTACAATCTACAGTACAGGAGGTCTTCGTCCTGTCCTATGGTCCATACTACATTCTACAGTACAGGAGGTCTTCGTCCTGTCCTATGGTCCATACTACATTCTACAGTACAGGAGGTCGTGTCGAGTAATTCTTCTTTTTCTTCTTCTTTTGTTTAATGGCGGTTGACAAGCAACCTTGTGGTGCGCATTACCGCCACCTACTGAAATGGAGTGTGGACGGAGTTGGAACCCTACTCTATATCATACTTGCCAACCTTGAGACCTCCGATTTCGGGAGGTGGGGGGTGGGGCGTGGTTGGGGCGGGGGGCGTGGTTAAGAGGGGAGGAGTATATTTACAGCTAGAATTCACCAACTCAAGTATTTCATTATATATATATATATATATATATATATATATATATATATATATATATATATATATATATATATATATCTACATCCTGAAAATATGCAAACAAAACTGTGTTTAGATAATTGATACTTCAAACTTGCATAAATATAACATGAATATAACATAACTTGGCTTCTGAGAGCTTCAAAATGTAATGAATAAAATGCTAAAGTTGTTGATAAACAAGCAATTATTTTTAATAATTAAATATGGTCATTTTAAATGAATTATTATGGTAATTTAAAATGTATTATTTCAAATATGTTTATTTTAATGTACCGGTATAATTCTATGGCTGGATGTAATAAGGAGTCAGAAAAAATACCAAAAAAAAATTTTTTTTGTGTTTTTAGCAAATATAGTACAAATGTATTTAGTTATTTAGTTGGTTTTTTTTAAATTAATAAATATATTTATTTTTAGGTAAGATAAACATAATAATACAATTTATCTCTAGTCTGGATGATTTAGTTCTTGTCACCCTGTTGTCCTCCCGTCGTGAAAAAAGGCTGTCCTCACTCAGGTCCGCATGGAGCTGGAGGGGGCGTGGCCTCCAGCTCCGGCTGAAAATCGGGAGATTTTCGGGAGAATATTTGTCCCGGGAGGTTTTCGGGAGAGGCGCTGAATTGCGGGAGTCTCCCGGAAAATTCGGGAGGGTTGGCAAGTATGATATATATATATATATATATATATATATATATATATATATATATATATATATATATATATATATATATATATATATATATATATATATATATATATATATATATATGTATGTAATACTTGCCTTTCAGTGAATTCTAGCTATATATATATATATATATATATTTATTTTATTATATATATAAGTAAAAGAAATACTTGAATTTCAGTGTTCATTTATTTACACATATACACACACATAACACTCATCTACTTATTGTTGTACTTGAAAGTACAATGCAATACAATTCCGGGGCAATGGCACCTATCAAATACACAGTAATGAAAACACAGTTGTTCTACTAACTGTACTGTGTGTTAGAGAGTAGCGTATGTGTGTGTGTGGCCCTTTAATAGGTGACAGCATGTGAGGTGAGTGACGTCAGTGAGTGTGTGGGCGAGAGAAGAGAGGGAGCGGGGTAGCGTGAGTGCGGGGAGGGACTAGTTGGTTTTGTGTTGGATTGGCTGTGTAAGCAATCAATAAAGCAAGATTTGCAACTAATCGCTGGACTCATCATTCACCCAAAAGTCGTCCGCTGTGGAGACCCACTGCCGGGTAAGGTGAAGGGTGTTGCCCAGAGCATACATCGGCCCTGGAGAAGTGTCTCCCCTGCGCTCTTCGACTACGGTCTCGTTCTTCTGCTTCGTCTCCTTGTGTGCGCACACTGGACTCAGGTCCGCATGGAGCTGGAGGGGGCGTGGCCTCTAGCTCCGGCTGAATCCCGGGAGATTTTCGGGAGAAAATTTCTTCCGGGAGGTTTTCGGGAGAGGCGCTGAATTTCGGGAGTCTCCCGGAAAATCCGGGAGGGTTGGCAAGTATGCTCTATATTCTTTTATTGAACCAAGTCTTTGTTAGATGTATATAATGCTTTATAACTAGCCTGCCGATATTATCGGCCGATAAATGCTTTAAAATGTAATATCGGAAATGATCGGTATCGGTTTTTTTTTTTAATCTGTATCGTATTTTTTATTTTATTAAATCAACATAAAAAACACAAAATACACTTACAATTAGTGCACCAACCCAAAAAAAAACCCTCCCCCATTTACACTCATTCACACAAAAGGGTTGTTTCTTTCTGTCAGGACTTTGACCTTGGCGTGATTTGTTTTCCCATGGTGCAAAGGATTTGGACCAGACATGGCGTTAAGTTAAATATATGATTTAATTGTAGATTATGAAAAGCATAAACAAAAGGCGCGCACAAGGCGGGGAACAAACATGGCTAATAAAACAAAACTCGCACAAAGGCAGAACTATGGAAAGAAGGATCAAACAAAAGGCGCTCACAGCGGAGGTACAAAACAGTGGCTTGAATAAACAAAAAAACTTACGTGGCAAGAAAAGAGCAGCATGAACAGAGTAAGCAGCGCGTCAAGAGTGCAGAGCATGAATGTGATGTCGCCAGGCCGACCAACAGAAAATGACAGGCTTAAATAGTCATGTGGGGATTGAAAACAGGTGCGTGAGTTCAAATGAATCGGGTGCGTGAGTCGTGAGGACAGGTGAACTGATTGGTAGTCATGGAAACAAAACAGGGAGTGCAAAAACCAAACAGAACATAGCCAAACTAAACGTGATCACCAAGACATGACACTTTCTGTTATTAATATTCTGGTTCCTACATTATATATCAATATATATCAATACAGTCTGCAAGGGATACAGTCTGTAAGCACACATAAGCTGGTCCACTAATAGTACTAACCTTTAACAGTTAATTTTACTCATTTTCATTAATTACTAGTTTCTACGTAACTGTTTTTATATTGTTTTACTTTCTTTTTATTCAAGAAAATGTTTTTAATTGATTTATCTTTTTTTTTTTTTTTTTTTTTTTTTAAAGGACCTTATCTTCACCATACCTGGTTGTCCTAATTAGGCATAATAATGTGTTAATTCCACGACTGTATATATCGGTTGATATCGGTAATTAAAGAGTTGGACAATATCAAAATATCGGGTATTGGCAAAAAGCCATTATTGGACATTCCTAGTTATAACCTACGTGTTCTGAGTGCAATCCTAAAATATCTTCCACTACTAACCTAACCTTCTCTTTCGCTAACTTATTTCCCAGTATTTGCCTTTCTCTATTGTATTTCCTACAATGTATTAAAACATGTCCTACACTTTCTATCTGATGACAACAGTCACACAGTCCTGGATTATGTTTCCTATCAATGTCAATCAACTATTTAGGTATGTATCTCATTCTAGTAATAATGTATTATTGTTACCACATTTCCTGCTTTATTTATTCTGTAGATCGCCTGAACTATTTCATACACTCATTCTTGTCTTGTTTCTGATGCTATGTTTTTTTTATGCTCATCAATGCACTGACCATGGCCACCAGGGCGCGGACACAAAAGCGATCCCACAAGCACGGCCGATAACCCCTGAGGCAGGAGCTCATCTGATGAACGTTGGAAAATAAAAAATAATCAAACTTGTAAAATTGTAAGAACCATGAGTAGAGATCATACTTGCCAACCCTCCGGGATTTTCCGGGAAACTCCCATAATTCAGCGCCTCTCCCGAAAACCTCCCGGGACAAATTTTCTCCCGAAAATCTCTCGAAATTCAGGCGGACCTGAGTGACGTGTCGACAGCCTGTTTTCACGTCCGTTTTCCCACAATATAAACAGCGTGCCTGCCCAATCAGGTTATAACTGTAGAATGATGGAGGGCGAGTTCTTGGTTTCTTATGTGGGTTTATTGTTAGGCAGTTTCATTAACGTCCTCCCAGCACACAACAACAGCAGTCACGTTTTTGTCTACCGTAAAGCAGTTTGTCTGCCGTAAACAGCAATGTTGTGACACTCTTAAACAGGACAATACTGCCATCTACTGTACATGCATATGTGACAATAACATCTAGGGCGTTTAGAGAGTGCAGTGCACAACTGCGCACACAACAAGGAGACGAAGCAGAATGCATCATCAGAGAGGGTGTTCAGCATGGTTAGAAAAATAGTGACAGAGAATAGAACAAGGATGGACAATTCAACCCTTAACTCAACAATGAGTAGATGAGTGTTATGTGTGTGTATATGTGCAAATAAATGAACACTGAAATTCAAGTATTTCTCATATATATATATATAGCTAGAATTCACTGAAAGTCAAGTATTTCTTATATATATATATATATATATATATATATATATATATATATATATACATGAAATACTTGACTTGGTGAATTCTAGCTGTAAATATACTCCTCCCCTCTTAACCACGCCCCCCGCCCCTCCCGAAATCGGAGGTCTCAAGGTTGGCAAGTATGGTAGAGTTAAAGAATAAAATACAAGTAAGACATAGGAAGATTAATAAAAAAATAATAATAATCAAAATAAAATGAATATATAATAAATAAATAGAACTAAATAAAATCTTGCATAATAATAGGATAAAAAGTAAAATAAAAATAACTTAAATAAAATAAATAATATCAGCTAAAAGCCAAATCAAAAAGGGAGGTCTTAAGCCCGCTCTTAAAAACATGAACATTCTCCGCAGCCCTGAGGTCCCCCGGCAAGCTGTTCCATAGACACGGGCCATAATATAATATACATTATTCTGTACAAATATTATGTATATATTCATATATATGTTACATTTTTTTATCGCTATATTAGTCTATTTATACCTGCACTGTCCTTTCCATCCTTACACTTTCCATCCTTGTAACTGAGCTACTGTGTTAAACAATTTCCCTTGTGGATCATTAAAGTTTGTCTAAGTCTAAGTCTAAAGTCTAAAAATGGTGGAAAGATGTTTTTTGTCCTGACTTTTCGAATAATTAGGAGATGAGTGCCGGAGGATCTCAGGGCCCGGGAAGGTCCATAGGGTAAAAGCAAATCTGAAAGATGAGAAGGCCCAATACCATAAAAACATTCATAAACCATAAGATACTTTGCTATGGAATTGTTGTTATAATAAAATGAGAAACAAATCCATATTTGTACAGCAATGGTTTGAAAAAGGCATTTGGTCGCTGATGCACTTATTGAGTGATAAAAGTATTTTATTATTTGAAGATTTCATTGTTAAGTACGACATGCAAATAGACAAAAATATTTTAAAATAAATTATATAGAGGCTTTCGTTAAAAATATTCTAAATCATCATATTTTTTTCATAACTCTTTTCTAAACTTTCTGGGGTTTTGGTGGATGAACACAATATTACATTAAAGCTGCAAGCTGCGTTGGTCGGGCTCGCATATTTGGCAGGTGCTAGTCCCAAGTGTCCCAATAATTTTGTCCAGTTGTAGTCCTAAGTGTCCCAAAGCTTTTGTCCAGTTTTAGTCCAAAGTGTCCCAATAAGTTTGTCAAGTTTTAGTCCCAAGTGTCCCAATAGTGTTGTCCAGTGTTCGTCCTAAGTGTCCCAATACTTTTGTCCAGTTTTATTCCTTAGTGTCCCAATACTTTTGTCCAGTTTTCGTCCCAAGCGTCCCAATACTTTTGTCAAGTTTTAGTCCCAAGTGTCCCAATACTTTTGTCCAGGTGTAGTCCTAAGTGTCCCAATAATTTTGTCCAGTTTTAGTCCAAAGTGTCCCAATAAGTTTGTCAAGTTTTAGTCCCAAGTGTCCCAATAGTGTTGTCCAGTGTTCGTCCTAAGTGTCCCAATACTTTTGTCCAGTTTTATTCCTTAGTGTCCCAATACTTTTGTCCAGTTTTCGTCCTAAGTGTCCCAATTCTTTTGTCAAGTTTTAGTCCCAAATGTCCCAATACTTTTGTCCAGGTGTAGTCTTAAGTGTCCCAAAACTTTTGTCCAGTTGTAATCCTAAGCGTCCCAATACTTTTGTCGAGTTTTAGTCCTAAGTGTCCCAATACTTTTGTACAGTGTAAGTGTCCCAATACTTTTGTTCAGTGGTAGCCATAAGTGTCCCAATACTTTTGTCAAGTTTTAGTACCAAGTGTCCCAATATTTATGTCCAGTTTTTTGGCCTAAGTGTCCCAATACTTTTGTCCAGTTTGCGTCCTAAGTGTCCCAATACTTTTGTCAAGTTTTAGTCCCAAGTGGCCCAATACTTTTGTCAAGTTTCAGTCCTAAGTGTCCCAATACTTTTGTCCAGTTGTAGTCCAAAGTGTCCCAATACTTTTGTCCAGTGTAAGCGTCCCAATACTTTTGTCCAGTGGTAGTCCTAAGTGTCCCAATACTTTTGTCAAGTTTTAGTCCCAAGTGGCCCAATACTTTTGTCAAGTTGTAGTCCTAAGTGTCCCAATACTTTTGTCCAGTGTAAGTGTCCCAATACTTGTGTCTACCTGTAGTCCGAAGTGTCCCAATACTTTTGTTCAGTGGTAGTCCTAAGTGTCCCAATACTTTTGTCCAGTGTAAGTGTCCCAATACTTTTGTCCAGTGTTAGTGTCCCAATACTTTTGTCCAGTTTTCGTCCTAAGTGTCCCAATACTTGTGTCCAGTGGTAGTCATAAGTGTCCCAATACTTTTGTCAAGTTGTAAATTACAGCTCAAAGAGGCAAAATTGACTGTTTTTAGTACATTTTTGTCTTGAAGGGGGAATTGCCAACTTCCTGTTGATTTCTGCCCGATAATGTACAATTATGAAAACTAGGTCTAAGTCAGACCTACATAGAAGTTTTTGTTTCATGTCTCTCCGACCTTCCTAGTGGGAGATACAGGCAGTCTAGTTTTTTTTCTTCCTAGGGGGCGCTAGAGCGCAATTTTGAGTTTAGGTTTTTTTTATTTAAAGACAATTTTCGCAGGTCCTGATGTGTGGGTCAAATATGGTGAGTTTTGAAGCACTAATTTGACCCACTTAAGTCAAATTAGTGCTCAAAGAGGCGGCGGAAGAAAAATAATAATAATAAAACCTTACAAATTCAATAGGTCCTTATGTCCCATTGCATAAGGACTCCCAAAGGGACTCCCTATACAATGGGCCATGCGGGCCCTAATAAAACCTTACAAATTCAATAGGTCCTTATGTCCCATTGCATAAGGACTCCCTTTGGGAGTCCTTATACAATGGGCCATACGGGCCCTAATTACAGATTTGAAACTCTGAAATTAGACAATTCTTTACTATTTCTTCTTTGCTGTATTTTCTCTGGAACAAAAAAAATACTCATAACTTGAACGTTTCCATTTTTCCGAAGGCGAAGGAGTTAATTTTTAGAAAAAAACAAAAACGGAATTGACCACTTAAAATCATTTTTAGGATGTTGTTTTGCAATTGAAGACAACACTTGTTCGTTCTGTGATAGGGAAACAAAATAAACAGTTTATTTTATGAATGTATGCAAAGTAAATCTCTGTGGGATGATGTACAATTTTGGCTTTTGCATGTCACTCCAAACTTTGATATTGATATTGTTTCTGGGATGTTAAAAAAGAAAAAAGAAAACCATACAAAATGTTTAAAACCCAATAATGTGATGTTTTGTTTTATCCACAAATCTAAGTTTGGCAAAACAAAACCATCCTTCCACAAACAATTCAGCCATTTTCTCTCACTTTTATATCGCATAAAGGTTTGGGGACATACATATAAAACAATCACAACACAATCATCATATTACAAAAGAGAGTAATACAGGTATAATTAATAACATTGATTATAGAGACCCAACAAATGACTTATAAATTCACACATTTTAAAGTTGTATAAAAGACAACTGTTCAAATGATGTATAAAGTCAATAGTAATATGCTTCCTGTAGTGGTCCAGAAGATGTTTCAGATATATAAAGGTGCTAATCTATGGGATCATTAACAATTAGAAATAAAAATATGTACTGGTAACACTTCAATATTTCAAACTACCTAATCTATAAATGTAGAAGTATACTAAAAAGATTGGTGCACAAACACCAATGTCACACATGTTATATGTGCTGATGTTGTTAGAAAGTCCAAATTAAAGTCTTGACAGTTTATTCCAAATCCTGCAGTTTCATTTGCTGCTGCTGTTCTCACCAGCACACTTGTGTTTGTCAAGCTGGTACTTATAGGAGAATTTTTCACCACACACACTGCAACTCAACACTTTCTCTCCTGTGTGTGTTCTCATGTGTGCTACAAGGTTTGGTCTTTCACGAAAGCTTCTGTTGCAGATTGAACAGGAATGCGACTTTTCACCAGTGTGCGTTCTCGTGTGTCTTTTCAAACACTGACTTTCTGTAAAACTTCTACCACAGGTTGAACAGATGAAAGGTTTTTCACCGGTGTGCGTTCTCATGTGCACTTTCAAATTGTTACTCTCTACAAAACTTTTACCACAGATTATACAAATAAAAGGTTTTTCACCAGTGTGTATTCTCATGTGTGCTTTCAAATTGTGACTTTGTGCAAAACCTTTACTACAGATTGAACAGATAAAAGATTTTTCTCCGGTGTGTATTCTCCTGTGTTTTTCCATACATGAACTTTGTGCAAAACCTTTACCACAAATTGAACACGAAAAGGGTTTTTCTCCGGTGTGTATTCTCATGTGTACTCTCAAATTGTTACTTTCTGTACAACCTTTTCCGCATATTGAACAGATAAAAGGTTTTTCTCCGGTGTGTGTTCTCATATGTACTTTCAAAAACCGACTTTGTGTAAAACCTTTACCGCAGGTTGAGCAAGAAAAAGGTTTTTCACCGGTGTGTATTCTCATGTGTACTTTCAAAGTTTCAATTTGTACAAAACCTTTGCCGCAGACTGAACAGATAAAAGGTTTTTCTTCGTCGTGTGTTCTCACGTGTACTTTCAAAGACCGACTTTGTGCAAAACCTTTACCGCAGGTTGAGCAAGAAAAGGGTTTCTCACCAGTGTGTATTCTCATGTGGACTTTCAAATTGTCACTTTGTATAAAACCTTTACCACAGATTGAACAGATAAAAGGTCTTTCTCCAGTGTGTGTTCTCATATGTACTGTCAAATTTTGACCTAGTAGAAAACCTTTACCACACACTGAGCAGGTAAAAGGTTTTTCTCCGGTGTGTATTCTCATGTGTCTTTTCATATGACAATGGTTTTTAAAGGTTTTGTCACAGTGAGAACATTTGAAGCGAGTGTTGTCAGTGTGACATGTCTTACCATCTTTAGAGACTTCATCATGAGTGTCAGGAGAGTGTGACGTTGTGTCCTCACTATCTGATAGTGGAGCTAAGAGCTTGTCTGCTTGTGATCCTCCACAGTGGTCTCCATCAGCTTCTGTTGTCATGTGTTGTGTTGAGCTGCTGCTTGGAGGCTCCGCCTCTCTCTTCTCCTCACTTTCACTTTCATCATCTTCACTCTTCACAATGACACTAATCACTGGAAACTCCACCAGTCCTTCAATATGATCTCCCTCCTGACTGATGCTGTGTTCCTCCTCTTCTTCTTTAAAGTGGAAGGTCTCTGGCGCCTCCTCTTCTTTTTTTAAGTGGGGGGTCAGTGGTTCCTCCTGGTTCCGTTTCATTTTGGGGGTCAGTGGATCCTTCACTTTCTTGATAAAGTGTGGGGTCTCTGGCACCTCCTCTTCACCTTTAAAGTTGGGGGTGACTGGGTCCTTGTCTTCCTCTTTAAAGTAAGAGGGTGGTGACTCTTCCTTCACCATCCTGAAGCTCCACTCCTGTTGCTCAGAGAGAAGATGTTCTTCACAGACATCTGCAGGACACATCACAATTACTTTGATTATAAATAAACAGGACACCTCTTTTCCTAATGTGTTTGTTTCAACTCTGAAGTGGCACGCAGGAAAAAGGCTGAGCCCACACAAACCCTCATGGTAGCACAACACATTCCTCTATCCTTCCTGGGTGGGCCCACTCAAACACACACAAACATTAACATACCTAACATAGTACTCTCTCCATTGTATAGTTCACATACACGCTCCTGTTAAACTACATATATTAGACATATAGAGACGACAGGCACATCTTTCATAGATTTTCAAAACCAGAGGTGGGTAGAGTAGCCAGAAATTGTACTCAAGTAAGAGTACCGTATTTTCCGCACTATTAGCCGCACCTAAAAACCACAAATTTACTCAAAAGCTGACAGTGCGGCTTATAACCCGGTACGCTTTATATATGGATTAATATTAAGATTCATTTTCATAAAGTTTCGGTCTCGCAACTACGGTAAACAGCCGCCATCTTTTTTCCCCGTAGAAGAGGAAGTGCTTCTTCTTCTACGCAAGCAACCGCCAAGGTAAGCACCCGCCCCCATAGAACAGGAAGCGCTTCTTCTTCTACTGTAAGCAACCACCCGCCCGCGTAGAAGAAGAAGAAGCGCGCGGATATTACGTTTCATTTCCTTTGTGTGTTTACATCTGTAAAGACCACAAAATGGCTCCTACTAAGCGACAGGTTTCTGGTTCATGAAAAGACGCAATCTCTCCATCCACACACGGACTACTATTTCACAGCAACTGCCTAAAGACTTTCAAGAAAAGCTGGCTACTTTCCGTGCATATTGTAAAAACAAGATAGCTGAAAAAAAGATCCGGCCAGAGAACATTATCAGCATGGACGAGGTTCCACTGACTTTTGATATTCCTGTGAACCGCACTGTGGATACAACGGGAGCACGTACGGTGAATATTCGCACCACAGGGAATGAGATGTCATCCTTCACTGTGGTTCTAGCTTGCCATGCTAATGGCCAGAAACTTCCACCCATGGTGATATTCAAAAGGAAGACCTTGCCAAAAGAGACCTTTCCAGCCGGCGTCATCATAAAAGCTAACTCGAAGGGATGGATGGATGAAGAAAAGATGAGCGAGTGGTTAAGGTAAGTTTACGCGAAGAGGCCGGGTGGCTTTTTTCACGCAGCTCCGTCCATGTTGATATACGACTCCATGCGCGCCCACATCACGCTGGTTTTTAATATATTATTAAAGTTTGACTGACCTATCTGACTGTTTTTTTGACATTCCTTTAGCGCAGTTAGATGAGGCTTATAACACGGGGCGGCTTATAGGTGGACAAAGTTTTGAAATATGCCGTTCATTGAAGGCGCGGCTTATAACCCAGGGCGCCTTATGGTGCGGAAAATACGATACTGTTACTTTAGAGATTTATTACTCAAGTAAAAGTAAGGAGTAGTCACCCAAATATTTACTTGAGTAAAAGTAAAAAGTATGTTGTGAACAAACTACTCAAGTACTGAGTAACTTGATGAGAAACCTGTTCGTTTAATGATGAGGGCAACAAATAATGCACAAAAACATAAACATAGCAATGAGCAAATTCAGAGCCAGGAATATCTCTTAAGCAACTAAAACAATAATATATATTAAATAATAATACATTAAAGGGGAACATTATCACAATTTCAGAAGGGTTAAAACCATTAAAAATCAGTTCCCAGTGGCTTATTATATTTTTCGAAAAAAAATTCAAAATTTTACCCATCACGCAATATCCTTAAAATAAGCTTCAAAGTGCCTGATTTTAACCATCGTTATATACACCCGTCCATTTTCCTGTGACGTCACATAGTGATGCCAACACAAACAAACATGGCGGAAAGAACAGCAAGCTATAGCGACATTAGCTCGGATTCAGACTCGGATTTCAGCGGCTTAAGCGATTCAACAGATTACGCATGTATTGAAACGGATGGTTGTAGTGTGGAGGCAGGTAGCGAAAACGAAATTGAAGAAGAAACTGAAGCTATTGAGCCATATCGGTTTGAACCGTATGTAAGCGAAACCGACGAAAACGACACGACAGCCAGCGACACGGGAGAAAGCGAGGACGAATTCGGCGATCGCCTTCTAACCAACGATTGGTATGTGTTTGTTTGGCTTAAAGGAAACTAACAACTATGAACTAGGTTTACAGCATATGAAATACATTTGGCAACAACATGCACTTTGAGAATGCAGACAGCCCAGTTTTCATCAATTAATATATTCTGTAGACATACCCTCATCCGCTCTCTTTTCCTGAAAGCTGATCAGTCCAGTTTTGGAGTTGATGTCAGCAGGCCAGGGAAACTAGGGTCCATAGGGGGTTTAGCTCGCTCGTCTGCGGGAACAAACTGCCGCCATTGCTTGCCGTGCTACCGAGGTCCTTTGTCCCTGAATTGCTCACACACTCCGGCAGATTCAATGGGGGTCTGGCGGCAGATTTCTTTGACTTTATCGTTGGAAATGCATCTGCTTTGAGTGTCGCAGGATATCCACACATTCTTGCCATCTCTGTCGTAGCATAGCTTTCGTCGGTAAAGTGTGCGGAACAAACGTCCAATTTCTTGCCACTTTGGCATCTTTGGGCCACTGGTGCAACTTGAATCCGTCCCTGTTCGTGTTGTTACACCCTCCGACAACACACCGACGAGGCATGATGTCTCCAAGGTACGGAAAACAGTCGAAAAAACGGAAAATAACAGAGCTGATTTGACTCGGTGTTTGAGAAAATGGCGGATTGTCGCTCCGAGAGCGAATATTAGAAAGGCGTTTAATTTGCCAAAATTCACCCATTTAGAGTTCGGAAATGGGTTAAAAAAATATATGGTCTTTTTTCTGCAACATCAAGGTATATATTGACACTTACCGGTACATAGGTCTGGTGATAATGTTCCCCTTTAAAATAAAAAAAATTAAGGCAAATTGAGCTTCAATAACTTAACAGCACCGTAGGCTCAGTAGGCATTGATTGATTGATTGATTAAAACTTGTATTAGTAGATTGCACAGAACAGTACATATTCTGTACAATTGACCACTAAATGGTAACACCCCAATAAGTTTTTCAACGTTAATCAATTCATGGTAAACACACTGTGCACTTCTGATTGGTGTTTCTATGCATGTGTGTATGTGTGTGT
This sequence comes from Nerophis lumbriciformis, assembly GCF_033978685.3. Taxonomy (NCBI): domain Eukaryota; kingdom Metazoa; phylum Chordata; class Actinopteri; order Syngnathiformes; family Syngnathidae; genus Nerophis; species Nerophis lumbriciformis. The sequence continues at coordinate 21,788,464 of NC_084580.2, forward strand.
GTGTGTGTGTGTGTGTGTGTGAGTCTGCAGTGCGTTAATAAATGTCCCCACACGATGTACATTTGACAATGATTCATAGCAGGGAAGCTAACATCAGCCTACGGTGAGAGCCAAAATATCTACTAATGTTACTTACCGCCATGTGCTTCCTCAAATTTGATGTTGAGTTCATGTAAGCCAGGGGTGCCCACACTTTTTCAGCAGAAGAGCTACTTTTTAAATAAGGTGATCTACCTCATATATACATATACATACACACATCATATATATATATATATATATATATATATATATATATATATATATATATATATATATATATATATATATATATATATATATATATCAGTGACGTGCAGTCACTAGAGGCAGCCATCACCTGCCATCATGGAAAGAAAAAAAAAGTAAAAAGAAAAAAAAATAATTAAATTGTTATACGTATCCAGTGATTATACTATAAAGTTATTTTCCATTTAACTTCACCAGTTTTAGATTATATTTATTCAAAATCGCTGAATTTTCACATTTGCCGTTCAAATACTGAGAAGAGACGGTGCGGTGAACAGCAGCCAGTTGAGGCACGTCACTCAGTGCCTCAACATGGATTCCGGACTCGGCTAACTGCTGGCCTGCTGTGCAGTGAGACTGTATTGCTATATGAATTATATTATACATTTCCATAGTTTAGTTAGCTGAGGTATATAATGTACAGTGTATTTTGTCAACAACTGTATGTGTGTAACGTATTTCTTGTGCTGAGCGATCATAAAACGGCTGCAAAAGACGCACTGGCTGAGGCTCGCCTCCTGCACCCCCGCCGTAGAATGCACGGCAACCCCTGACGGGAGTGTTATATCAACTAAAGCCCACACTTAAACTTTCCAAGTGCAAGATTGAATCTATTTTAAAAAGTTATTTCATAAGAAGCCAAAAAGTGCAAAAACAATAATGTTCGTGTTGGAGGAGTTGTGAATGACTGCAGGGCCACAACATTAGGTACACCTGCAAACTGTAGGTGTACCTAATTCACAACTCCTCCAACACGAACATTATTGTTTTTGCACTTTTTGGCTTCTTATTAAATAACTTTTGTAACCTATTTTTATGGGCTTTCCTCTTTGTGATGTTAAGTTCCTGTTATGCGCTGTTATACAGTATATGCCTTGAGCTCTTATTTTGAAGGCGCTAAGAGCGGATGACACGTTGGAGTGGAGCGGAGGTTTTTGAAAGAAGGTAAATAAAGTGGTCCTCGTGTAAACTGGAGCCTCCGTGTTTGTTATTTTGTAGTTTCATACAGTATAGGCGACATTTATAAACCCTCGGTTACACTTTTTTAAATAGATTCAATCTTGCACGTGGAAAGTTTAAGTGAGGGCTTTAGTTGTGGCGCATGGACTTCATTTATAAGTAAAGGTAAGACCATAATAACGTTTTTTTTTATTAAATGTGCTTTTTTGTGTGCTACAGTTTGTATGTGTAAAGTTAAAGTTAAGTTAAAGTACCAATGATTGTCACACACACACTAGGTGTAATGAAATGTGTCCTCTGCATTTGACCCATCCCCTTGATCACCCCCTGGGAGGTGAGGGGAGCAGTGGGCAGCAGCGGCGCCGCGCCCGGGAATCATTTTTGGTGATTTAACCCCCAATTCCAAGCCTTGATGCTGAGTGCCAAGCAGGGAAGAATGCTGGTATGAGCTTTTAAACAAAACCCGTTAACTGCTGCCAATCAAATGGTGAATAAGATACTCTTTAGGGTTCATATGTTTGTAAATCTGACTGTGATGAAGTCAGTGCCTCACCAGCCATCAACCTCACCGCACGTCACTGATACATACATATATATATATATATATATTAGGGCTGGGCAACTATTAAAATTTTAATCATAATTAATCGCACTATTTCTCCGATTAATCACGATTAACTGCATTGTATACGCAAAACCCAATAATGAATTCAAAAGTAGTGTGTAGTGCACCTTTATTGGAATATTCTCCCATATGAACAAAAGCGCCAAAACATTTGTTGTGCAAACACAATTTAAATCAGTACTTGTTAAACAGTAGCGGTTAAATAGCATATTTTATGAAAATCAACTCAAAAATTTTTTAATACAAACATTCAAGTTTATTGCCACTGCCAGGGTATTTAAAGGGGAACATTATCACCAGACCTATGTAAGCGTCAATATATACCTTGATGTTGCAGAAAAAAGACCATATATTTTTTTAACCGATTTCCGAACTCTAAATGGGTGAATTTTGGCAAATTAAACGCCTTTCTATTATTCGCTCTCGGAGCGATGACGTCACAACGTGGCGTCACATCGGGAAGCAATCCGCCATTTTCTCAAACACAGAGTCAAATCAGCTCTGTTATTTTCCGTTTTTTCGACTGTTTTCCGTACCTTGGAGACATCATGCCTCGTCGTGTGTGTTGTCGGAGGGTGTAACAACACGAACAGGGACGGATTCAAGTTGCACCAGTGGCCCAAAGATGCGAAAGTGGCAAGAAATTGGACGTTTGTTCCGCACACTTTACCGACGAAAGCTATGCTACGACAGAGATGGCAAGAATGTGTGGATATCCTGCGACACTCAAAGCAGATGCATTTCCAACGATAAAGTCAAAGAAATCTGCCGCCAGACCCCCATTGAATCTGCCGGAGTGTGTGAGCAATTCAGGGACAAAGACCCTCGCTAGCACGGCAAGCAATGGCGGCAGTTTGTTCCCGCAGACGAGCGAGCTAAACCCCCTATGGACCCTAGTTTCCCTGGCCTGCTGACATCAACTCCAAAACTGGACAGATCAGCTTTCAGGAAAAGAGAGCGGATGAGGGTATGTCTACAGAATATATTAATTGATGAAAATTGGGCTGTCTGCACTCTCAAAGTGCATGCTGTTGCCAAATGTATTTCATATGCTGTAAACCTAGTTCATAGTTGTTAGTTTCCTTTAATGCCAAACAAACACATACCAATCGTTGGTTAGAAGGCGATCGCCAAATTCGTCCTCGCTTTCTCCCGTGTCGCTGGCTGTCGTGTCGTTTTCCTCGGTTTCGCTTGCATACGGTTCAAACCGATATGGCTCAATAGCTTCAGTTTCTTCTTCAATTTCGTTTTCGCTACCTGCCTCCACACTACAACCATCCGTTTCAATACATTCGTAATCTGTTGAATCGCTTAAGCCGCTGAAATCCGAGTCTGAATCCGAGCTAATGTCGCTATAGCTTGCTGTTCTTTCCGCCATGTTTGTTTGTGTTGGCATCACTATGTGACGTCACAGGAAAATGGACGGGTGTATATAACGATGGTTAAAATCAGGCACTTTGAAGCTTTTTTTAGGGATATTGCGTGATGGGTAAAATTTTGAAAAAAACTTCGAAAAATATAATAAGCCACTGGGAACTGATTTTTAATGGTTTTAACCCTTCTGAAATTGTGATAATGTTCCCCTTTAAATATTGTGTCTTTGCAGTCTATTCAATTGAATATAAGTTGAAAAGGATTTGCAAATCATTGTATTCTGTTTTTTATTTACCATTTACACAACGTGCCAACTTCACCGGTTTTGTAAGACAAACTGAACTTGTGATGGATTGAATGCCCTGAGAATAAAATGATATCTGGATGTTGTGCTTACTTGGACTGTGATGAAAGACTCAGGTGGTTTGTCTTCAGTCTTCACAGAGACAACAGTCAGTGGGAACTTGGTGAGATCATCCTCCTCCTGCCCTAGAAGACACTCTTCCTCCTGAGTGATCCACACTTCCTCCTCTTCCTCCTGAATGTGGGGGGGCTGCTGGACGTCTGTTGGGTAAATAAGTAAATCATATTAAGAGAGAATAGAAATAGTTTTTGACTGACACTGTTGACACAATGAAATTATTTGTACTCTTTTGTGTGTTGTGTTAAAAGTGTGTAGCTAAACCAGGGGTCGGCAACCCGAGGCTCTAGAGCCGCATGCGGTTGTTTAGCGCCGCCCTAGTGGCTCTCTGGAGCTTTTTCAGAAATGTATGAAAAATGGAAAAAGATGAGGAGAAAAACATATATTTTTTGTTTTAATATGGTTTCTGTAGGAGGACAAACATGACACAAACCTCCCTAATTGTTACAAAGCACACTGTTTATATTAAACATGCTTCACTGATTCGAGTATTTGGGGAGCGCCGTTTTGTCCTACTAATTTTGGCGGTCCTTGAACTCACCGTAGTTTGTTTACATGTATATCTTTCTGCGACTTTCTAGGACGTGTTTTATGCCACTTCTTTTTCTGTCTCATTTTGTCCACCAAACTTTTAAGGTTGTGCATGAAAGGTGAGTTTTGTTGATGTTATTGACTTGTGTGGAGTGCTAATCAGACATACTTGGTCACTGCATGACTGCAAGCTAATCGATGCAAACATGCTATTTAGGCTAGCTATATGTACATATTGCATCATTATGCCTCATTTATAGCTATATTTGAGGTCATTTAGTTTCCTTTAAGTCCTCTTAATTCAATTTATATCTCATGACACACTATCTGTATGTAACCCCTGAGCTAAACAATCAGCAAAAACACGGGAAAGACTTCCTTTTCTCACAGCCACTAAAACTACTTCAAAAGTGGTACAGTGAATTTTGGGGGGGGCGATTTGAAAAATCTTTCTAAGAACTAGCCAGCATCGATCGAGGCATTCTTAATTTATAAAACAACCATGAAGTGCTTTGAAAGGCTGGTCAAAGGTCACATCACCTCTATCCTACCCCCCTTCACTCCACACACTTCAATTTACATATCAAAGCGTTTCACCGAGGATGCCATAACCACCGCACAACACCTGTCCCTGGAACACCTGGGGGGAAAAATGAATACAATGGTCCAGATTAGGGATGATACTCGAAACCGGTTTTCCCGGTTGTTCGATTAGAAAAAACTTGAGTCCTCGGACTTGAATCCCTTTTTGAGAACCGGTACCCGTTATCAAGACCACTATAGTAAAGAAAAAGAGTTGGTTCTTTATTCGAATCCCGTCCCGACCAGAAATGCCCCGTGAGACATCACAAGAAATGACGTCACGTAGCTCAGTCATTAGGCGCAGATAGGGAAAGCAGGAAAAACAATGGACCGGAAAAAGCGCTCCAAGGTGTAATAAAGTTCAAAACAAAAAGGTATAATCCAATGAATAACTTTACTGAGAGATTTGAGCAGGGTACAAACACATGACCAACACTTTTACGACCAAGCGGAAACATAGCAACCAGGCTAGCAACGCACCTCCTTTACGGCAGCTGTCGCAACGTTCTTAAAGCAACCGCAGCACATACATATATATACAACATATATCTCCCTTTTTTAACTTTTCTTTTCTTGTAAACAAAACAAAATCACACTGTATATGTGTTGTCTGTCTAATTATAAATAATGCAGACGAGGCGTGTTGGCTGAGTTCTTGACGTTTACTTTCACAGCGTGCTCATAACCTCATTCTTAGCTGCCGGCGTGGCGACATGCAACAACACTTTTCGGGGCTACCGCGCATGCTCGTCACTCCCGTTGCATGCTGGGTAGTGTAGTTGTTATATTCCCTAGCTCAGGGGTCGGCAACCCAAAATGTTGAAAGAGCCATATTGGACCAAAAATACAAAAACAAATCTGTCTGGAGTCGCAAAAAATTAAAAGCCATATTACATACAGATGGTGTGTCATGAGATATACATTGAATTAAGATGACTTAAAGGAAACTAAATGACCTCAAATATAGCTACAAATGAGGCATAATGATGCAATATGTACATAAAGCTAGCCTAAATAGCATGTTAGCATCGATTAGCTTGCAGTCATGCAGTAACCAAATATGTCTGATTAGCACTCCACACAAGTCAACAACATCAACAAAACTCACCTTTCAAGCACAACGTTAAAAGTTTGGTGGACAAAATGAGACAGAAAAAGAAGTGGCATAAAACACGTCCTAGAAAGTCGGAGAAAGATATACATGTAAACAAACTACAGTGAGTTCAGGGACCGCTAAAATTAGTAGGACAAATCGGCGCTCGCCAAATACTCGAATCAGTGAAGCATGTTTAATACAAACAGTGTGCTTTATAACAATTAGGGAGGCTTGTGTCATGTTTGTCCTCCTACAGAAACCATATTAAAACAAAAAATAAATGTTTTCCCCTCATCTTTTTCCATTTTTCATACATTTTTTAAAAAGCTCCAGAGAGCCACTAGGGCGGCGCTAAAGAGCCGCATGCGGCTCTAGAGCCGCGGGTTGCCGACCCCTGCCCTAGCTCATAACATCACATCTTTCCCCCTATAAAGAAATAATGTTAACTCAATAAAGTGTATTTATTTTTTTAGCTTTAATTGTTCTTTTTTTTTTAGCATTGTAACCACATTTGCAAACAACTTTTCTCTTCATAGAATTTTCTTTCTATAAAGAAATCAAGTGCAAAAATGTCAAAGCATCATAAACAGTTATGTTCCAATAGCAGCAGAAGTGCACTTTTTGGGGCGCTGTATTATTTTCAGTTTTGTGCCCAAGGGACTGATTTTATTTAACACTATATTATTATTTATACACCTATAGTGATCACAGAGACAGGTTGTTTTTGTGTTACTGTATATATTTGTTTTTCTGAAAAATCCCACTTAATATACTTTGGGTAACAGTCAATATTTATTTATTTATTTTATTTTTTAGGGGGGTAACAGTCAATATTTATTTATCTATTATATTTTATTTTTTTCTCATATAACAAAAGTGAGCTTTTGTTTAACTAAATGTGTTTTTTTCCATATACAACAACCTATCTGGACTCGATTAGAGAATCGATAAGGAATCGGTTCGATAAGAGGATTCGATAATAGGCTCGAACTCGATAATTTCTTATCAAACATCATCCCTGGTCCAGATGCTGTTTGTGGATTTCATCTTGGTCTTTAATACCATAATCCCACATCATCTGATCAACAAAATGGACCCACTAGGACTGAACACACCCCTGCAAAACTAAATACAGGACTTCTTAAAAATATGTACGGGGAGTGAATAACAGATCAGTAGGGGTGTAACGGTACGTGTATTTGTATTGAACCGTTTCGGTACAGGGGTTCGGTTCGGAGGTGTACTGAACGTGTTTCCACACAGACATATTAAGTAGCGTAGCGCACGTTGTGTAAACAATGCACACCGAGGCACAACAAACAGCATGCTAGCAACAACCGGGCTCGAACAACATATAAAAGCCATAGCTGGAAGACCCTCCTGCCTCGTTAAAGGGGAACATTATCACAATTTCAGAATGGTTAAAACCATTAAAAATCAGTTCCCAGTGGCTTATTATATTTTTCAAAGTTTTTTTCAAAATTTTACCCATCACGCAATATCCCTTAAAAAAAGCTTCAAAGTGCCTGATTTTAACCATCGTTATATACACCCGTCCATTTTCCTGTGACGTCACATAGTGATGCCAACACAAACAAACATGGTGGAAAGAACAGCAAGCTATAGCGACATTAGCTCGGATTCAGACTCGGATTTCAGCGGCTTAAGCGATTCAACAGATTACGCATGTATTGAAACGGATGGTTGTAGTGTGGAGGCAGGTAGCGAAAACGAAATTGAAGAAGAAACTGAAGCTATTGAGCCATATCGGTTTGAACCGTATGCAAGCGAAACCGACGAAAACGACACGACAGCCAGCGACACGGGAGAAAGCGAGGACGAATTCGGCGATCGCCTTCTAACCAACGATTGGTATGTGTTTGTTTGGCATTAAAGGAAACTAACAACTATGAACTAGGTTTACAGCATATGAAATACATTTGGCAACAACATGCACTTTGAGAGTGCAGACAGCCCAATTTTCATCAATTAATATATTCTGTAGACATACCCTCATCCGCTCTCTTTTCCTGAAAGCTGATCTGTCCAGTTTTGGAGTTGATGTCAGCAGGCCAGGGAAGCTAGGGTCGACAGGGGGTTTAGCTCGCTCGTCTGCGGGAACAAACTGCCGCCATTGCTTGCCGTGCTACCGAGGTCCTTTGTCCCTGAATTGCTCACACACTCCGGCAGATTCAATGAGGGTCTGGCGGCAGATTTCCTTGACTTTATCGTTGGAAATGCATCTGCTTTGAGTGTCGCAGGATATCCACACATTCTTGCCATCTCTGTCGTAGCATAGCTTTCGTCGGTAAAGTGTGCGGAACAAACGTCCAATTTCTTGCCACTTTGGCATCTTTGGGCCACTGGTGCAACTTGAATCCGTCCCTGTTCGTGTTGTTACACCCTCCGACAACACACCGACGAGGCATGATGTCTCCAAGGTACGGAAAACAGTCGAAAAAACGGAAAATAACAGAGCTGATTTGACTCGGTGTTTGAGAAAATGGCGGATTGCTTCCCGATGTGACGCCACGTTGTGACGTCATCGCTCCGAGAGTGAATATTAGAAAGGCGTTTAATTCGCCAAAATTCACCCATTTAGAGTTTGGAAATCTGTTAAAAAAATATATGGTCTTTTTTTTGCAACATCAAGGTATATATTGACGCTTACATAGGTCTGGTGATAATGTTCCCCTTTAAGATCTCCCATTTGGGAACACTTTGGCTGAGCGGTGCGATACAACAATGGAGGACGGAGGTTTGCCGACATTGTTCAGCAGCTGCTTCTGCCAACACGTCAAACATGCTAACCCATTTTGAAGCAGCACCACCCCCAAGTGAACATCGCTTCAACAAAGATAAAAACGAGCAAACAGCTCCCACCTCTTACTGCCAAGTTAGCCAGGTTGAGGGGGCGGAAAGAAAAGTTAATCTGAGGCTGAGTTGACTTGAAACGGTTCAATGTTGCACTTTTTATATGTAGAAGAAAAGTTTTGTCATGTTATTTAATCTGAGCAACAACTTGAGGCAGTTTAATGTTGATTTAAGTGGACCCCGACTTAAACAAGTTGAAAAACTTATTAGGGTGTTAACATTTAGTGGTCAATTGTACGGAATATGTACTGTACAAACCCCGTTTCCATATGAGTTGGTAAATTGTGTTAGATGTAAATATAAACGGAATACAATGATTTGCAAATCATTTTCAACCCATATTCAATTGAATGTACTACAAAGACAACATATTTGATGTTCGAACTCAAACTTTTTTGCAAATAATAATTAACTTAGAATTTCATTGCTGCAACACGTGCCAAAGTAGTTGGGAAAGGGCATGTTCACCACTGTGTTACATGGCCTTTCCTTTTAACAACACTCAGTAAACTTTTGGGAACTGAGGAGACACATTTTTGAAGCTTCTCAGGTGGAATTCTTTCCCATTCTTGCTTGATGTACAGCTTAAGTTGTTCAACAGTCCGGGGGTCTCCGTTGTGCTATTTTAGGCTTCATAATGCGCCACACATTTTCAATGGGAGACAGGTCTGGACTACAGGCAGGCCAGTCTAGTACCCGCACTCTTTTACTATGAAGCCACGTTGATGAAACACGTGGCTTGGCATTGTCTTGCTGAAATAAGCAGGGGCGTCCATGGTAACGTTGCTTGGATGGCAACATATGTTGCTCCAAAACCTGTATGTACCTTTCAGCATTAATGGCGCCTTCACAGATGTGTAAGTTACCCATGTCTTGGGCACTAATACACCCCCATACCATCACACATGCTGGCTTTTCAACTTTGCGCCTATAACAATCCAGATGGTTCTCTTCCTCCTTGGTCCGGAGGACACGACGTCCAGTTTCCAAAAACAATTTGAAATGTGGACTCGTCAGACCACAGACGACTTTGCATCAGTCTATCTTAGATGAGCTCAGGCTCAGCGAAGCCGGCAGCGTTTCTGGGTGTTGTTGATAAATGGCTTTCGCTTTGCGAAGTAGAGTTTTAACTTGCACTTACAGATGTAGCGACCAACTGTAGTTACTGACAGTGGTTTTCTGAAGTGTTCCTGAGCCCATGTGGTGATATCCTTTACACACTGATGTCGATTTTTGATACAGTACCACCTGAAGGGATAGAAGGTCACGGGCATTGCTGTTTACGTGCAGTGATTTCTCCAGATTCTCTGAACCCTTTGATGATATTACTCAATTTCTTGCAATAGCTGGTTGAGAAAAGTTGTTCTTAAACTGTTGACCAATTTCCTCACGCATTTGTTGACAAAGTGGTGACCCTCGCCCCATCCTTGTTTGTGAATGACTGAGCATTTCGTGGAAGCTGCTTTTATACCCAATCGTGGCACCCACCTGTTCCCAATTAGCCTGTTCACCTGTGGGATGTTCCAAATAAGTGTTTGATGCGCAATCCTCAACTTTCTCAGTCTTTTTTGCCACTTGTGCCAGCTTTTTTGAAACATGTTGCAGGCATCAAATTCCACATGAGCTAATATTTGCAAAAAAAAAACAAAGTTTACTTGTCTTTGCCGTCTTTGCATATATATACAGTATATATATATATATATATATATATATATATATATATATATATATATATATATATATATATATATATACACACACACATATATATATATATACACATATATATATACATACATACATACACTTTTTTTTTTTTTTTTTACACAAGCGTGTCTAAAGTGTTAGCCTGCCCACACAAGAACATTCTTTTTTTTAAACAATATTTCAGCCCCACCATCTTTTGTTATTCCACCATGATTCTAGTTCTACTCAGTCCAGGTCATTTGTTGTTGTTGTGCAAATACTCTTAAAGGCCCACTGTGTAATATTTTAAAGTATTCTGTTGCCAGCAATGTAAAAAGTGGATTTGAATCAGGACCTAATATGTTTAATTTACATAAAAGTTTGAATATTTACAATTTGACTTCATGAAAGAAGAAATTTGACAAACTGCATTTGCAAGTTGTGCAGTAGGAGCTCAGTGCTGGGCAACATTCTTTAATGTCAGCAATTGTCCGACAAGAATTCTCACTCCATACTTGGTGGTGGTAACCATGGTAACCTACAGTACCCTTGTTATTTTGTGTCTCACCAACTTTGACGGCCGTGGCTTGGTGGCAGTTGAGTTTAGAATAGTTGTGTTGTCTTCACAAGTCTCCCGCTCTCTTTTTTCCTCCTACGTTCCTTATTTGGGCACACGGAAACCACCGGAAAGCACCAAAAGTACCAAGCTGTATAAACAAAATAAAAAATACAACACGTGTTACTTGAAAATAATAGTGATCTGATTCAATAATATGTAAATAAGAATTCCTGCATAACATAAATGACGTTTCATACTTAAATAAGAAAACCAGACCACATTAAATGTTACACTGCTCCTGGGATTGACTGACTTTTTATTTATTTTTTAAAGTCTACACACCACTGATACCGTATTTTCCGCACTATAAGGCGCACCTAAAAACCACAAATTTTCTCAAAAGCTGACAGTGCGCCTTATAACCCGGTGCGCTTTATTACGATTCATTTTCATAAAGTTTCGATCTCGCAACTTCGGTAAACAGCCGCCATCTTTTTTCCCCGTAGAACAGGAAGCGCTTCTTCTTCTACGCAAGCAACCGCCAAGGTAAGCACCCGCCCCCATAGAACAGGAAGCGCTTCTTCTTCTACTGTAAGCTACCGCCCGCCCCCGGAAGAAGAAGAAAAAACGCGCGGATATCACCGTACGTTTCATTTCCTGTTTACATCTGTAAAGACCACAAAATGGCTCCTACTAAGCGAAAAGGATCCGGTTCATAAAAAGACGCAATCTCTCCATCCGCACACGGATTACTACCGTATTTCACAGCAACTGATATTCCTGTGAACCGCACTGTGGAACGGGAGCACGTACGGTGAATATTCGCACCACAGGGAATGAGAAGTCATCCTTCACTGTGGTTCTAGCTTGCCATGCTAACTTCCACCCATGGTGATATTCAAAAGGAAGACCTTGCCAAAAGAGACCTTTCCAGCCGGCGTCATCATAAAAGCTAACTCGAAGGGATGGATGGATGAAGAAAAGATGAGCGAGTGGTTAAGGGAAGTTTACGCGAAGAGGCCGGGTGGCTTTTTTCACACAGCTCCGAAGGCGAACACACCTTCACTAAGACGGGCAGACAGCGCCGGACGACATACGCCAACATTTGCCAGTGGATCGTAAATGCCTGGGCAGATATTTCGGTCACAACTGTGGTCCGAGCTTTCCGGAAGGCAGGATTCACAGAACAACAGCGACACTGACTCCGATGACTTCGACGAGACGGAACCGGCCATTTTGGATACCACGCTTGCGCAACTTTTCAATTCGGACACCGAAGACGAAGAATTCGAAGGATTTACGAATGAAGAATAACTTCAGAAGGTGAGCGCTATGTTTATTTTGTGTGTTGTGACATTAACGTTCGAGCAACATTATGTTGCTATTGCTCTACACCATTTTGAATTTTACTATGTTTGTGATTGCAGATTTGCGTACATTTTGGGACAGAGTTGTTAGAACGCTGGTTTTCAATATATTATTAAAGTTTGACTGAACTATCTGACTGTTTTTTTGACATTCCCTTTAGCGCAGCGTAGGCGCGGCTTATAATCCGGGGCGGCTTATTGGTGGACAAAGTTATGAAATATGTAATTCATTGAAGGTGCGGCTAATAATCCGGTGCGCCTTATAGTGCGGAAAATACGGTATAAACCGCTTATAAATAGTGTGTCTAAAACGGTCTTGTTTTCATGAAGAATATAAAAACAAAGCAGATTTATGGATGAGGAATAACTTCAGAAAGTGAGCTTTAAATGTTTATTTTGTGTGTTGTGTGACATTAACGTTCGAGCAACGTTGAGTTATTGATGTTGCTATTGCTCTGCACTAATTTGAGTGTTACTATTTTTGTGATTGCACATTTGCACATTACATTTTGGGGGTGAACAGAGTTGTTAGAACGCTGGTTTGTAATATATTATTAAAGTTTGACTAACCTATCCGACTGTTTTTTTGACATTCCCTTTAGCGCAGCGTAGATGCGGCTTATAACCCGGGGCGGCTTATAGGTGAACAAAGTTTTGAAATATGCCATTCATTGAAGGTGCGGCTAATAACCCAGGGCGGCTTATAGTGCGGAAAATACGGTACATGTATAGCTAGAATTCACTGTAAGTCTAGCATTTATTTTATTTATATATATATATATATATATATATATATATATATAAGAAATACTTGGATTTCAGTGAATTAGAGCTATAAATATACTCCCCCCCCCCCCCCCAAAAAAAAAAATCTCCCGAATTCAGAGGTCTCAAGGTTGGCAAGTATGTGCAACATCCCCACAAGACAATTCACCTTCCTATACACAATATATTTAAAAAAATTGTTAATAATTGTGTGAATGCTCCAAAGCATTTTCTTCTTATTCCGAGCTTATCTGATTCAAAACGTTCCACCTTCAAAATACTCAGCTTGTGCAGGAATTGTGTGCTCTTCTTCAATATCCATTTTTCTGTTCTCAATTGTTGATGACTGATGATAACAACCAAACCTACCCCCCACACCCCGAATTGTAAATAATGTAACTAATTCAATGTATACACCCTGATGATTATCTTGTGTGGTGACTGTATTATGATGATAGTATATATCTGTATCATGAATCAATTTAAGTGAACCCCGACTTAAACAAGTTAAAAAACTTATTGGGGTGTTACCATTTAGTGGTCAATTGTACGGAATATGTACTTCACTGTGCAACCTACTAATAAAAGTCTCAATCAATCAATCAATCAATCAATAATTACTCATTTTTGAAGTTCAACTTCAGCAATCACGCGCAATTCCTTCAGCAACGGCCTCAGCTAGTTAAATATATAGTTATAAACATCTGCGTGTAAACAAACGTGTCCAGTAGTTGATTGTTCAATTTTGTTCTAGAAAGTTCCGCCGCGTACTTTGCTATCGTTCTTTCGAAACATTTTCACACAATCACAACACTTTACGCAGCAGCTAACAAGCTAAGCTAACTAGCACGAGACGCTTCTCAGCTTTACAGTACCGACTAGCGAAGCAACGCAAACATTCTCGCGGAC